>NC_074714.1:600000-900000 GCF_947242115.1 Biomphalaria glabrata | reverse complement strand
TGAAGGATGAAAAAGGTGCCCCAAAAATCGACCAGACACTTCAGGTGCACCAACAATTAATTAGTAAATAGTATATTGAAGTTGGACAGTGTAAATTTTGACACAGGCAGACAATATTTTTATGCCATTGTATATTATATATCTCATCAAGTAATAGTCAGTAATTTTGTGCAGTACAAGTATATATATTGCATTGAAGTTGATTTGTAATTGTAAATTTTGACACCATAGACAGTAAATTTGTGTATATTATATATCTCATTAGTAAATAGTATGTAAACACTCGTAGACAGTTGAAGGATGAAAAAGGTGCCCCAAAAATCGACCAGACACTTCAGGTGCACCAACAATTAATTAGTAAATAGTATATTGAAGTTGGACAGTGTAAATTTTGACACAGGCAGACAATATTTTTATGCCAATGTATATTATATATCTCATCAAGTAATAGTCAGTAATTTTGTGCAGTACAAGTATATATATTGCATTGAAGTTGATTTGTAATTGTAAATTTTGACACAGGCAGACAGTAAATTTGTGTATATTATATATCTCATTAGTAAATAGTATGTAAACACTCGTAGACAGTTGAAGGATGAAAAAGGTGCCCCAAAAATCGACCAGACACTTCAGGTGCACCAACAATTAATTAGTAAATAGTATATTGAAGTTGGACAGTGTAAATTTTGACACAGGCAGACAATATTTTTATGCCAATGTATATTATATATCACATCAAGTAATAGTCAGTAATTTTGTGCAGTACAAGTATATATATTGAATTGAAGTTGAACTGTAATTGTAAATTTTGACACAGGCAGACAGTAAATTTGTGTATATTATATATCTCATTAGTAAATAGTATGTAAACACTCGTAGACAGTTGAAGGATGAAAAAGGTGCCCCAAAAATCGACCAGACACTTCAGGTGCACCAACAATTAATTAGTAAATAGTATATTGAAGTTGGACAGTGTAAATTTTGACACAGGCAGACAATATTTTTATGCCAATGTATATTATATATCACATCAAGTAATAGTCAGTAATTTTGTGCAGTACAAGTATATATATTGAATTGAAGTTGAACTGTAATTGTAAATTTTGACACAGGCAGACAGTAAATTTGTGTATATTATATATCTCATTAGTAAATAGTATGTAAACACTCGTAGACAGTTGAAGGATGAAAAAGGTGCCCCAAAAATTGACCAGACACTTCAGGTGCACCAACAATTAATTAGTAAATAGTATATTGAAGTTGGACAGTGTAAATTTTGACACAGGCAGACAATATTTTTATGCCAATGTATATTATATATCTCATCAAGTAATAGTCAGTAATTTTGTGCAGTACAAGTATATATATTGCATTGAAGTTGATTTGTAATTGTAAATTTTGACACCATAGACAGGAAATTTGTGTATATTTTATATCTCATTAGTAAATAGTATGTAAACACTCGTAGACAGTTGAAGGATGAAAAAGGTGCCCCAAAAATCGACCAGACACTTCAGGTGCACCAACAATTAATTAGTAAATAGTATATTGAAGTTGGACAGTGTAAATTTTGACACAGGCAGACAATATTTTTATGCCAATGTATATTATATATCTCATCAAGTAATAGTCAGTAATTTTGTGCAGTACAAGTATATATATTGCATTGAAGTTGATTTGTAATTGTAAATTTTGACACCGGCAGACAGTAAATTTGTGTATATTATATATCTCATTAGTAAATAGTATGTAAACACTCGTAGACAGTTGAAGGATGAAAAAGGTGCCCCAAAAATCGACCAGACACTTCAGGTGCACCAACAATTAATTAGTAAATAGTATATTGAAGTTGGACAGTGTAAATTTTGACACAGGCAGACAATATTTTTATGCCAATGTATATTATATATCACATCAAGTAATAGTCAGTAATTTTGTGCAGTACAAGTATATATATTGAATTGAAGTTGAACTGTAATTGTAAATTTTGACACAGGCAGACAGTAAATTTGTGTATATTATATATCTCATTAGTAAATAGTATGTAAACACTCGTAGACAGTTAAAGGATGAAAAAGGTGCCCCAAAAATCGACCAGACACTTCAGGTGCACCAACAATTAATTAGTAAATAGTATATTGAAGTTGGACAGTGTAAATTTTGACACAGGCAGACAATATTTTTATGCCAATGTATATTATATATCTCATCAAGTAATAGTCAGTAATTTTGTGCAGTACAAATATATATATTGCATTGAAGTTGAACTGTAATTGTAAATTTTGACACAGGCAGACATTACATTTGTGTATATTATATATCTCATCAAATAATAGTAATTTTGTGCAGTACAAGTATATAAAATTGTATTGAAGTTGGACAGTAATTGTAAATTTGGACACAGGCAGTAATTTTGTGCTGATGTATATTATACATCTCAAGTAATAGTCAGTAATTTTGTGCAGTAAAAGTATATATATTTATATATACATTCTATTGAAGTTGGACAGTGAAAAGATTAAGAAGCACTCTTCAAAGTGATGAGCTATATCAGTGCTAGTATTCAATGACATTACAGGAAGATAATCAGTATTGAAATATATTACTGATAATTCTGATTTTCATTTTTAATTTTTATGTTCTATATTTAGAAAGCTGTTGACAGTATTGTTCTTGTCAAAATTTGGTATCACTGATATTGTGTCCTTGTTAAATTTTGTCTTTTTTCAATGTGTAAAAAAAATATATATATATGATCAGAACATAAGGTTTTAGAGGTCGCAGATTTAACACTAGTAGATTTTTGTGTTTAGACTATTGTTTATTTTAATGTTTACATTGTATTAATACTGTGCACAATTTCTTGGGGTCTTTAAGTCATTTTTATTTATATTTGTAAGTATATGTAGTATTTCTTGAAAATTTTCTGTCTTTTTTTCCTGCTGTACTTGTTTGTTTTTATATATTGACCAAATCTTGCTTTTGGAACAGGATGTGCTTTAGGGTAAGAGAGTGAGGTCAATGTGTTGCTCGAATCCTCCTCAATTTAATCAAAGTTTTCAGTGCACTGAGTCATCATCATATCATCATTTATATAATTGTAAAATTTTGGTATAAACTTTGTTACATTTTTTTTTACATTATAATATTTTATTAATTTTGTTTTCTCTTTCTATATGACCAAATAATATATTGTAAAAACATAATAATTGATTATGACATTGATTATTAGATTGTTGACAATTTAGTGTGTTATGTTAATCACAATAGTATTGGATTGATAATATTGTAAGTGATTGTAAACTATAAAAGATATTAGATATCATTATTATCTATAAAAAAGTATAGAATGCCATTGTACTTTTGATAAGTATAAATAGATACATGGATGGATATACTGAACTAAAGAAAGTTGCTGAATCGTTTGGTCTTAAAGATGAAGAAAAGAAAGATGTTTTGACATAAATGGAAAGGAAAGAAAATCAAGTTGATATTGAAAGAGTTGGCGAGAGCACAAAGAGAAGAGAGAAATGCAACTAGATGCTGAAAGAAATTAAAAGGAAGCAAAACCAGACAAAGAATCAGAAATAAAAAAAAAAAAAACTGAAAAATAAAAGCTGCAATTCAAAACAAGGGAGACAAAACAGAAACTACCAAGCGTGAACATATAGAGAATATTTACAAAGCACAAAGAGAAGAGTGAAATGCAACTAGATGCTGAAAGAAAAAAGAATGCAAAACCAGACAAAGAATCAGAAATTAAAAAAAAAAAACAACTGAAAAATAAAAGCTGCAATTCAAAACAAGGGAGACAAAAAAACTACCAAGCGTGAACATAAAGAGAATATTTATAGGCAAAAAATGAGGGACCTTATGAAACTGATGAAATAAATAATTATTTTCAGACTATCTGTAAAACTTGCAATTACAATGAAGATACTTGTTCTAATATATTCATCTGTAAACTAAGTGGCAAGACTTTGAGTGTTATTAACTCATTGATAGAAGAACAAAGAAAGAAATGCATCCTGTTAAAAGCAATATTATTGGAATCTAGATCACCAAAGAGAAATTTATTATCAACATCAAAGACAAGAATCTAATTCTCCAAACTATAATGTACCAAGAAATAAATAGATAAGGAATCGGAAATCAGAATAGGTAACAAAGTAATAATGTTAATATAAATGAAGTTCAAGCAACAGTGTATAATATTAAACTAGAACTATAATTTCTTCCAACATATGTTAATGGTGTACTAGTGAAATATACCACAGTCATTACAAATGATAAATGTGTTACACAAGATACTATGACAGGTATAACTAAGAACATATGACAGGCTTAACTAAGATAATATGACATGTAAAACTAAGAAAAAAAGACAGGTAATACTATGAAAATATGACAGGTAAAACTAGAACTTATGACAGGTAAAACTAAAAAAATATGACAGGTAAAACTAAGAAAAAAATGACAGGAAAAACTAAGAAAAATGGACAAGTAAAACTAAGAAAATATGAAAGGCATAACAAAGAAAATATGACATGTTAAACTAAGAAAATATGACAGGTAAAACTAAGAAAATATGACAGGTAAATATAAGACAAATTTCTTTATTAAGCACTCAAAGAATGATTTCACTGGGAATTGCAAATATATTTTGATCACCACATTAAATGCAGAGGTCAAAGACAAGCTAATTATCACACATTTGTTGTTATATTTATTGTTACAAACGTTCAATGGAATATAGATGAAGACATCTAACACAGTTATACATCCGTATGAATTTCTTTTTTAAGCACTCAAAGAATGATTTCACTGGGAATTGCAAACACATTTTGATAACCACATTAAGTGCAGAGGTCAAAGACCTGCTAATTAATACACATTTGTTGTTATATTTATTGTTACAAACGTTCAGTCGGAATATAAATGAAGACGTCTAACACAGTTATACATCCGTATGAATTTCTTTTTAGGCACTCAAAGAATGATTTCACTGGGAATTGCAAACACATTTTGATCACCACATTAAGTGCAGAGGTCAAAGACCTGCTAATTATCACACATTTGTTGTTATATTTATTGTTACAAATGTTCAATTGGAATATAAATGAAGACGTCTAACACAGTTATACATCCGTATGAATTTCCTTTTCTAAGCACTCAAAGAATGATTTCACTGGGAATTGCAAATACATTTTGATCACCACATTAAGTGCAGAGGTCAAAGACCTGCTAATTAGCACACATTTGTACACAAATGTTTGTAGATATCCTCATTACAATTCAATAAAGTTGTTACAAAACCTCACTGGTTACATCACTTCACAGTGTCTCAATGGATAGGGTAGAGATGAGCGTGATACAAACGACAATCCCAACTGTTCCTGCACAATCATCATATATCTGATGGCTTATATTTTCATCCTTTTTTTTTTAACTCTTGTTTTGCAAACGTGCATAAGTTGAATAGTTGGAGCCCAATAAAAAGTTTCAGGCTTGCTTTTTTCACTGACTCCTGTTTTGAGCTTGTTGACCTACAGCTTCATTTTGATGAACTGACTGTAACAATATTTTTGATGACGTCGTGTTCAAGCTATTGAAGGTGGTCTACAAGCATCCGGTTTGAGGGCTGAATCAGCCTCACAAACTTCGCACTCAACTAATGTCGAGTGAGTTGAATCAGCGTCAAAGCTTGCACTCAACTAATTATGTCCCAACTATTATTCAACTGAGCCGAAATAACCGGTTATTTTACAAACTCATTCTTCTTTGTTGTTTTTTTGAATGCCTTTTAACATTCCAAGTTATGATGATGCTTTGTCCAAGGCATTGTAGCACGTGAAAAAAATGCAAAACAAGAAAAAGGATGTGCACTGTTGGGTTGTCTACAAATGCACAGACATAACCAACAATTTCGTCTTGGATCAACAATTCAATTGATGACAATATTACTACATCTAGTCCTCAGCTAAAAATCCTCAATTTTTCAAAAATGAATACAATATCCTTTCCTATAAGTACGAAGATGGTCATGGAGACCGATCTTCTTTGAAAAAAAATCCTCAACTACATCCTTTAAACATGAAGATGGCTAAAGAGCCCAGTCTTCACTTTTAAAATTCCTCCATTAATCATTCCTATGAACACAAAGATGGCTAAGGAGTCCAGTCTTCGCTTTTAAAATTCCTCCATTAATCATTCCTATGAACACGAAGATGGCTAAGGAGTCCAGTCTTCGCTTTTAAAAGTCCTCCATTAATCATTCCTATAAACACGAAGATGGCTAAAGAGTCCAGTCTTCGCTTTTGAAAAGTCCTAAGCTAAACATAGTAATGTCATCAATTAAATGTGTTTTCTCCGCAACTATTTAGTTGGTCTGCAAGTGCAAATGTTGATTAGTGTACGCTGCATCACGAGCGGCGATATTTCCTTTGATGGACACATTCATATGTTCCTTGAGTGTGACTTAATTATTGATTTTTACAAACGTTCAATCGGAATATAAATGAAGACGTCTAACACAGTTATACATCCGTATGAATTTCCTTTTCTAAGCACTCAAAGAATGATTTCACTGGGAATTGCAAATACATTTTGATCACCACATTAAGTGCAGAGGTCAAAGACCTGCTAATTAGCACACATTTGTACACAAATGTTTGTAGATATCCTCATTACAATTCAATAAAGTTGTTACAAAACCTCACTGGTTACATCACTTCACAGTGTCTCAATGGATAGGGTAGAGATGAGCGTGATACAAACGACAATCCCAACTGTTCCTGCACAATCATCATATATCTGATGGCTTATATTTTCATCCTTTTTTTTTTAACTCTTGTTTTGCAAACGTGCATAAGTTGAATAGTTGGAGCCCAATAAAAAGTTTCAGGCTTGCTTTTTTCACTGACTCCTGTTTTGAGCTTGTTGACCTACAGCTTCATTTTGATGAACTGACTGTAACAATATTTTTGATGACGTCGTGTTCAAGCTATTGAAGGTGGTCTACAAGCATCCGGTTTGAGGGCTGAATCAGCCTCACAAACTTCGCACTCAACTAATGTCGAGTGAGTTGAATCAGCGTCAAAGCTTGCACTCAACTAATTATGTCCCAACTATTATTCAACTGAGCCGAAATAACCGGTTATTTTACAAACTCATTCTTCTTTGTTGTTTTTTTGAATGCCTTTTAACATTCCAAGTTATGATGATGCTTTGTCCAAGGCATTGTAGCACGTGAAAAAAATGCAAAACAAGAAAAAGGATGTGCACTGTTGGGTTGTCTACAAATGCACAGACATAACCAACAATTTCGTCTTGGATCAACAATTCAATTGATGACAATATTACTACATCTAGTCCTCAGCTAAAAATCCTCAATTTTTCAAAAATGAATACAATATCCTTTCCTATAAGTACGAAGATGGTCATGGAGACCGATCTTCTTTGAAAAAAAATCCTCAACTACATCCTTTAAACATGAAGATGGCTAAAGAGCCCAGTCTTCACTTTTAAAATTCCTCCATTAATCATTCCTATGAACACAAAGATGGCTAAGGAGTCCAGTCTTCGCTTTTAAAATTCCTCCATTAATCATTCCTATGAACACGAAGATGGCTAAGGAGTCCAGTCTTCGCTTTTAAAAGTCCTCCATTAATCATTCCTATAAACACGAAGATGGCTAAAGAGTCCAGTCTTCGCTTTTGAAAAGTCCTAAGCTAAACATAGTAATGTCATCAATTAAATGTGTTTTCTCCGCAACTATTTAGTTGGTCTGCAAGTGCAAATGTTGATTAGTGTGCGCTGCATCACGAGCGGCGATATTTCCTTTGATGGACACGTTCATATGTTCCTTGAGTGTGACTTAATTATTGATTTTTACAAACGTTCAATCGGAATATAAATGAAGACGTCTAACACAGTTATACATCCGTATGAATTTCCTTTTCTAAGCACTCAAAGAATGATTTCACTGGGAATTGCAAATACATTTTGATCACCACATTAAGTGCAGAGGTCAAAGACCTGCTAATTAGCACACATTTGTACACAAATGTTTGTAGATATCCTCATTACAATTCAATAAAGTTGTTACAAAACCTCACTGGTTACATCACTTCACAGTGTCTCAATGGATAGGGTAGAGATGAGCGTGATACAAACGACAATCCCAACTGTTCCTGCACAATCATCATATATCTGATGGCTTATATTTTCATCCTTTTTTTTTTAACTCTTGTTTTGCAAACGTGCATAAGTTGAATAGTTGGAGCCCAATAAAAAGTTTCAGGCTTGCTTTTTTCACTGACTCCTGTTTTGAGCTTGTTGACCTACAGCTTCATTTTGATGAACTGACTGTAACAATATTTTTGATGACGTCGTGTTCAAGCTATTGAAGGTGGTCTACAAGCATCCGGTTTGAGGGCTGAATCAGCCTCACAAACTTCGCACTCAACTAATGTCGAGTGAGTTGAATCAGCGTCAAAGCTTGCACTCAACTAATTATGTCCCAACTATTATTCAACTGAGCCGAAATAACCGGTTATTTTACAAACTCATTCTTCTTTGTTGTTTTTTTGAATGCCTTTTAACATTCCAAGTTATGATGATGCTTTGTCCAAGGCATTGTAGCACGTGAAAAAAATGCAAAACAAGAAAAAGGATGTGCACTGTTGGGTTGTCTACAAATGCACAGACATAACCAACAATTTCGTCTTGGATCAACAATTCAATTGATGACAATATTACTACATCTAGTCCTCAGCTAAAAATCCTCAATTTTTCAAAAATGAATACAATATCCTTTCCTATAAGTACGAAGATGGTCATGGAGACCGATCTTCTTTGAAAAAAAATCCTCAACTACATCCTTTAAACATGAAGATGGCTAAAGAGCCCAGTCTTCACTTTTAAAATTCCTCCATTAATCATTCCTATGAACACAAAGATGGCTAAGGAGTCCAGTCTTCGCTTTTAAAATTCCTCCATTAATCATTCCTATGAACACGAAGATGGCTAAGGAGTCCAGTCTTCGCTTTTAAAAGTCCTCCATTAATCATTCCTATAAACACGAAGATGGCTAAAGAGTCCAGTCTTCGCTTTTGAAAAGTCCTAAGCTAAACATAGTAATGTCATCAATTAAATGTGTTTTCTCCGCAACTATTTAGTTGGTCTGCAAGTGCAAATGTTGATTAGTGTGCGCTGCATCACGAGCGGCGATATTTCCTTTGATGGACACGTTCATATGTTCCTTGAGTGTGACTTAATTATTGATTTTTACAAACGTTCAATCGGAATATAAATGAAGACGTCTAACACAGTTATACATCCGTATGAATTTCCTTTTCTAAGCACTCAAAGAATGATTTCACTGGGAATTGCAAATACATTTTGATCACCACATTAAGTGCAGAGGTCAAAGACCTGCTAATTAGCACACATTTGTACACAAATGTTTGTAGATATCCTCATTACAATTCAATAAAGTTGTTACAAAACCTCACTGGTTACATCACTTCACAGTGTCTCAATGGATAGGGTAGAGATGAGCGTGATACAAACGACAATCCCAACTGTTCCTGCACAATCATCATATATCTGATGGCTTATATTTTCATCCTTTTTTTTTTAACTCTTGTTTTGCAAACGTGCATAAGTTGAATAGTTGGAGCCCAATAAAAAGTTTCAGGCTTGCTTTTTTCACTGACTCCTGTTTTGAGCTTGTTGACCTACAGCTTCATTTTGATGAACTGACTGTAACAATATTTTTGATGACGTCGTGTTCAAGCTATTGAAGGTGGTCTACAAGCATCCGGTTTGAGGGCTGAATCAGCCTCACAAACTTCGCACTCAACTAATGTCGAGTGAGTTGAATCAGCGTCAAAGCTTGCACTCAACTAATTATGTCCCAACTATTATTCAACTGAGCCGAAATAACCGGTTATTTTACAAACTCATTCTTCTTTGTTGTTTTTTTGAATGCCTTTTAACATTCCAAGTTATGATGATGCTTTGTCCAAGGCATTGTAGCACGTGAAAAAAATGCAAAACAAGAAAAAGGATGTGCACTGTTGGGTTGTCTACAAATGCACAGACATAACCAACAATTTCGTCTTGGATCAACAATTCAATTGATGACAATATTACTACATCTAGTCCTCAGCTAAAAATCCTCAATTTTTCAAAAATGAATACAATATCCTTTCCTATAAGTACGAAGATGGTCATGGAGACCGATCTTCTTTGAAAAAAAATCCTCAACTACATCCTTTAAACATGAAGATGGCTAAAGAGCCCAGTCTTCACTTTTAAAATTCCTCCATTAATCATTCCTATGAACACAAAGATGGCTAAGGAGTCCAGTCTTCGCTTTTAAAATTCCTCCATTAATCATTCCTATGAACACGAAGATGGCTAAGGAGTCCAGTCTTCGCTTTTAAAAGTCCTCCATTAATCATTCCTATAAACACGAAGATGGCTAAAGAGTCCAGTCTTCGCTTTTGAAAAGTCCTAAGCTAAACATAGTAATGTCATCAATTAAATGTGTTTTCTCCGCAACTATTTAGTTGGTCTGCAAGTGCAAATGTTGATTAGTGTGCGCTGCATCACGAGCGGCGATATTTCCTTTGATGGACACGTTCATATGTTCCTTGAGTGTGACTTAATTATTGATTTTTACAAACGTTCAATCGGAATATAAATGAAGACGTCTAACACAGTTATACATCCGTATGAATTTCCTTTTCTAAGCACTCAAAGAATGATTTCACTGGGAATTGCAAATACATTTTGATCACCACATTAAGTGCAGAGGTCAAAGACCTGCTAATTAGCACACATTTGTACACAAATGTTTGTAGATATCCTCATTACAATTCAATAAAGTTGTTACAAAACCTCACTGGTTACATCACTTCACAGTGTCTCAATGGATAGGGTAGAGATGAGCATGATACAAACGACAATCCCAACTGTTCCTGCACAATCATCATATATCTGATGGCTTATATTTTCATCCTTTTTTTTTTAACTCTTGTTTTGCAAACGTGCATAAGTTGAATAGTTGGAGCCCAATAAAAAGTTTCAGGCTTGCTTTTTTCACTGACTCCTGTTTTGAGCTTGTTGACCTACAGCTTCATTTTGATGAACTGACTGTAACAATATTTTTGATGACGTCGTGTTCAAGCTATTGAAGGTGGTCTACAAGCATCCGGTTTGAGGGCTGAATCAGCCTCACAAACTTCGCACTCAACTAATGTCGAGTGAGTTGAATCAGCGTCAAAGCTTGCACTCAACTAATTATGTCCCAACTATTATTCAACTGAGCCGAAATAACCGGTTATTTTACAAACTCATTCTTCTTTGTTGTTTTTTTGAATGCCTTTTAACATTCCAAGTTATGATGATGCTTTGTCCAAGGCATTGTAGCACGTGAAAAAAATGCAAAACAAGAAAAAGGATGTGCACTGTTGGGTTGTCTACAAATGCACAGACATAACCAACAATTTCGTCTTGGATCAACAATTCAATTGATGACAATATTACTACATCTAGTCCTCAGCTAAAAATCCTCAATTTTTCAAAAATGAATACAATATCCTTTCCTATAAGTACGAAGATGGTCATGGAGACCGATCTTCTTTGAAAAAAAATCCTCAACTACATCCTTTAAACATGAAGATGGCTAAAGAGCCCAGTCTTCACTTTTAAAATTCCTCCATTAATCATTCCTATGAACACAAAGATGGCTAAGGAGTCCAGTCTTCGCTTTTAAAATTCCTCCATTAATCATTCCTATGAACACGAAGATGGCTAAGGAGTCCAGTCTTCGCTTTTAAAAGTCCTCCATTAATCATTCCTATAAACACGAAGATGGCTAAAGAGTCCAGTCTTCGCTTTTGAAAAGTCCTAAGCTAAACATAGTAATGTCATCAATTAAATGTGTTTTCTCCGCAACTATTTAGTTGGTCTGCAAGTGCAAATGTTGATTAGTGTGCGCTGCATCACGAGCGGCGATATTTCCTTTGATGGACACGTTCATATGTTCCTTGAGTGTGACTTAATTATTGATTTTTACAAACGTTCAATCGGAATATAAATGAAGACGTCTAACACAGTTATACATCCGTATGAATTTCCTTTTCTAAGCACTCAAAGAATGATTTCACTGGGAATTGCAAATACATTTTGATCACCACATTAAGTGCAGAGGTCAAAGACCTGCTAATTAGCACACATTTGTACACAAATGTTTGTAGATATCCTCATTACAATTCAATAAAGTTGTTACAAAACCTCACTGGTTACATCACTTCACAGTGTCTCAATGGATAGGGTAGAGATGAGCGTGATACAAACGACAATCCCAACTGTTCCTGCACAATCATCATATATCTGATGGCTTATATTTTCATCCTTTTTTTTTTAACTCTTGTTTTGCAAACGTGCATAAGTTGAATAGTTGGAGCCCAATAAAAAGTTTCAGGCTTGCTTTTTTCACTGACTCCTGTTTTGAGCTTGTTGACCTACAGCTTCATTTTGATGAACTGACTGTAACAATATTTTTGATGACGTCGTGTTCAAGCTATTGAAGGTGGTCTACAAGCATCCGGTTTGAGGGCTGAATCAGCCTCACAAACTTCGCACTCAACTAATGTCGAGTGAGTTGAATCAGCGTCAAAGCTTGCACTCAACTAATTATGTCCCAACTATTATTCAACTGAGCCGAAATAACCGGTTATTTTACAAACTCATTCTTCTTTGTTGTTTTTTTGAATGCCTTTTAACATTCCAAGTTATGATGATGCTTTGTCCAAGGCATTGTAGCACGTGAAAAAAATGCAAAACAAGAAAAAGGATGTGCACTGTTGGGTTGTCTACAAATGCACAGACATAACCAACAATTTCGTCTTGGATCAACAATTCAATTGATGACAATATTACTACATCTAGTCCTCAGCTAAAAATCCTCAATTTTTCAAAAATGAATACAATATCCTTTCCTATAAGTACGAAGATGGTCATGGAGACCGATCTTCTTTGAAAAAAAATCCTCAACTACATCCTTTAAACATGAAGATGGCTAAAGAGCCCAGTCTTCACTTTTAAAATTCCTCCATTAATCATTCCTATGAACACAAAGATGGCTAAGGAGTCCAGTCTTCGCTTTTAAAATTCCTCCATTAATCATTCCTATGAACACGAAGATGGCTAAGGAGTCCAGTCTTCGCTTTTAAAAGTCCTCCATTAATCATTCCTATAAACACGAAGATGGCTAAAGAGTCCAGTCTTCGCTTTTGAAAAGTCCTAAGCTAAACATAGTAATGTCATCAATTAAATGTGTTTTCTCCGCAACTATTTAGTTGGTCTGCAAGTGCAAATGTTGATTAGTGTGCGCTGCATCACGAGCGGCGATATTTCCTTTGATGGACACGTTCATATGTTCCTTGAGTGTGACTTAATTATTGATTTTTACAAACGTTCAATCGGAATATAAATGAAGACGTCTAACACAGTTATACATCCGTATGAATTTCCTTTTCTAAGCACTCAAAGAATGATTTCACTGGGAATTGCAAATACATTTTGATCACCACATTAAGTGCAGAGGTCAAAGACCTGCTAATTAGCACACATTTGTACACAAATGTTTGTAGATATCCTCATTACAATTCAATAAAGTTGTTACAAAACCTCACTGGTTACATCACTTCACAGTGTCTCAATGGATAGGGTAGAGATGAGCGTGATACAAACGACAATCCCAACTGTTCCTGCACAATCATCATATATCTGATGGCTTATATTTTCATCCTTTTTTTTTTAACTCTTGTTTTGCAAACGTGCATAAGTTGAATAGTTGGAGCCCAATAAAAAGTTTCAGGCTTGCTTTTTTCACTGACTCCTGTTTTGAGCTTGTTGACCTACAGCTTCATTTTGATGAACTGACTGTAACAATATTTTTGATGACGTCGTGTTCAAGCTATTGAAGGTGGTCTACAAGCATCCGGTTTGAGGGCTGAATCAGCCTCACAAACTTCGCACTCAACTAATGTCGAGTGAGTTGAATCAGCGTCAAAGCTTGCACTCAACTAATTATGTCCCAACTATTATTCAACTGAGCCGAAATAACCGGTTATTTTACAAACTCATTCTTCTTTGTTGTTTTTTTGAATGCCTTTTAACATTCCAAGTTATGATGATGCTTTGTCCAAGGCATTGTAGCACGTGAAAAAAATGCAAAACAAGAAAAAGGATGTGCACTGTTGGGTTGTCTACAAATGCACAGACATAACCAACAATTTCGTCTTGGATCAACAATTCAATTGATGACAATATTACTACATCTAGTCCTCAGCTAAAAATCCTCAATTTTTCAAAAATGAATACAATATCCTTTCCTATAAGTACGAAGATGGTCATGGAGACCGATCTTCTTTGAAAAAAAATCCTCAACTACATCCTTTAAACATGAAGATGGCTAAAGAGCCCAGTCTTCACTTTTAAAATTCCTCCATTAATCATTCCTATGAACACAAAGATGGCTAAGGAGTCCAGTCTTCGCTTTTAAAAATTCCTCCATTAATCATTCCTATGAACACGAAGATGGCTAAGAGTCCAGTCTTCGCTTTTAAAAGTCCTCCATTAATCATTCCTATAAACACGAAGATGGCTAAAGAGTCCAGTCTTCGCTTTTGAAAAGTCCTAAGCTAAACATAGTAATGTCATCAATTAAATGTGTTTTCTCCGCAACTATTTAGTTGGTCTGCAAGTGCAAATGTTGATTAGTGTGCGCTGCATCACGAGCGGCGATATTTCCTTTGATGGACACGTTCATATGTTCCTTGAGTGTGACTTAATTATTGATTTTTACAAACGTTCAATCGGAATATAAATGAAGACGTCTAACACAGTTATACATCCGTATGAATTTCTTTTTTAAGCACTCAAAGAATGATTTCACTGGGAATTGCAAACACATTTTGATCACCACATTAAGTGCAGAGGTCAAAGACCTGCTAATTATCACACATTTTTTGTTATATTTATTGTTACAAACGTTCAATTGGAATATAAATGAAGACGTCTAACACAGTTATACATCCGTATGAATTTCTTTTTTAAGCACTCAAAGAATGATTTCACTGTGAATTGCAAATACATCTAGATCACCAGATTAAGTGTAGAGTCTCAATGAATGAGAGATGAGTGTGATACAAATGACAATCCCAAATGTTCCTGCACAATTATATACATGTAATGGATTAAATCTTTTTTTTTTACATTTGTTTTGCGAATGTGCATCAGTTGAATATCTGGAGCCAAATAAATAGATGCATCATGAGCGGCAACATTTCCTTTGGTGGAAACGTTCATACTGATTGTTCATTGAATGGGTTAGGGTTAGGATTTTTTGCATGCAATTGTATCACATGGAATAGTAGATTTTTGTTTTCACATTAACTCCCAACATGAAAATATAATGCACATTTTTCCACACCTTAGAAATGAAACATTTTAAGAGTATTCAAGTCAACTTAATATGTCATTATATTGCACATAATCACAAGAAACCATAAATGTTTTTTTTCACACTATCACACACTGAAGAATTGAAACAGTTTATTTAGTTAAAGATCTACATGAAGTCAAGTCAACTTGTTTATGCAATAGTACATATCACTGTGAATTGGAGATCCTTTTTTTTTTGTCCAATTAAGTACTGGGGTGTTAAGACCATGCACATTAACACATAGTTGCTACAATAGTAACTTTAATCATCCCAATCTCCAGTAACTTGAATCATCCCAATCTCCAAGTGGCAAAGTGAAAGTTGATGGTGATTCACAACTTTTCATTTTTGTGTTTGAATTCCATATTTAGAATACATTACTATTGAATTAATCCAAATGACAAAGAATCCAATTCCATTATTTGTTGAAATATATTTACATTTATACAGTTGGAATTATTTCAGAGCAATGCAGTTTTTCTGAAAAATTTAATAGGAACATCCACATATTTTAACTGAAATTAAAATGGTATATCACTAAGTTTAACAAATGAAAATTCAGTTTACTTTCATAACTAGACACTACTAAAACAAATACAATACAGATTTCTTTAACTAAACAGGTGAACTTACAAGTTGTGTGTGAAGTGTTTGTGAAGTAATTACTGACATCATAATATACAAAACAAATACAGGAACCATGCATACATATACAACTAATGCAGGATATTTAAAGTATTATGCACATACAACATACAACTAATGCAGGATATTTAAATTATCATGCACATACAACATAAAACTAATGCAGGATATTTAAAGTAACATACACAAACAACATACAACTAATGCAGGATCATCACTTTACAAAAAAATAAATGCTGTGAAGTATAAGAATATTTCTTACCTTGTTCTTAATATGGCTCCATTTGAAGAAATGGCAGACGAACTTAAGATAAAACATGTTGATCATTTGTAGATCGGTAGAATCTTTTCACAGTGAGAGAGACGTTTAATGTTCCATCAGTAGCCTTGAAATGTTCATCCTTTTTCCTTGACCTCATGTTTAATTGACCATTTAGTCTATAAGTGAGATAAGAAAAATGCACTGTTTAACAAATACATCACATTTAAATGCATAACCTTTAAATGCAATATTGATAAAATTTCTTTTCATTCAAGAAGAGCTTTTTCTGTCTCAGACCTAATGTTTAAAAAGAATGTGTTTTTTAGTGATGGTCATTTTGTTTTCAAATAATAGTCATACTATCTCACTGTGTGATGGAAAAATAGAAAAGGTTTAAGAGACTTCATGGTATTTTAATGTCAATTTTTTTATGTATCTCTCTTTGATAGGAGGTATAGTGGCTGAGCGGTAACACACTTAGCTTATAAAGTTGATGTCCCAGGTTTGAATCCTGATATTTTAAATTTTGGGACCTTTGGGTACGTCAAGATTCTACCCAACTCTAATGGGTACCTGACATTAGTTGGGGAAAGTTAAGGCGGTTGGTTGTTGAGCTGGCCACATGACACCCTGGTTAACTGTGGGCCACAAAACATGACCTTTACATCATCCTTCCTATAGATCGCAAGGTCTGAAAGGGGAACATTTTTTTAAATAAGAAAATCACATTCAACTTTTCATTTGGCTATATACATAAATGTGCCACGAAGAATGAAGCAAATTGCTTATTTTAAATTTTTAGGAAGTAATGCAGTCTAATGTGAGTTCATTAATTTGTGTTTTTAACCCAACAGCTCCATCTTTTAGGTTTTGAAATGCTATCCAATTAAACAAAAGGAGGTAACTAATTTTTTTTTAAAATAATAATTAAATAAATAAGTAAATAATACAAACAAAATAAATAAATTACATAAATAGAAAAATATAGCTAGTTTTAAAATACTTCAAATATAAAAAGTAGAAGTACACATTTTAAAAATATCTAATTTCACAAGTAGGCCTTATAAGCTACCCTATCTAGACTTTTATTTAAAATATTTTTAGAAAAACAAAAGACTATACAGATCTGGCTTAAGTTTTGTGTTTCGGTTCTAAACTAGCTCTTATTGTCTGAAAGTTTAAGAAACTATTGCTAGGGTCCTAAAAAAATACATCAGAATTAGGCTCCTATTGTAAAAACAATGCATCTTAAAGCAAAAGCTCTTGGGTTATAGTGTAAAAAAATATTTATTACCTTGATATGTAGATCACTAGATAAACTTTATGACAATAAAGTTGACAGTGGGGAATCAAGGCATCAGTGAAGAATCAGTGCACAATGATTGAGCCACTAACCTCCAGATCAGTAGCATGTAGAGTCTGTCTTTAAAAAAAAAAAACTTGAATGTTGAAGCAAATTTACAAATTGAAAGAAAAATGTCAATCTAAAAAAAAAAAAAAAAAAAAAAAAAAAGGAAACAGTAATAGCCCTTGCCCAAGTGTATTAATATATATATATATACTAGATATATTTTACCAGCGACCCGCGGGTCTTTATTTGCTTATTACTGTCGATATAGTGTTTTTAAAACATTTAAACGAAATAATAATGTAATAAATAAAGCGAATGTGTAAATGTAAAAATAGTATGAATGAAGCCATCAAATCAAAATAGCTAATCTACTTAAATCCATTTTTTCAAATTAAAACATTTGCTTGTAGGCCTACATATATTTGATTAAAATTTGAAATGAATAGACTTAATTTTGTATGTTCATGTGTTAAAGTATAAAGTAGATCTTGAGGTAGACAAAGATCTAGATCTAGACTAATCTAGAGTTAAAAATTGGCTTTTATAGAGTTCATTCTGTGCTGCGCATGCGTGAACTTTTTTCATGAATGAATATAGGCCTATCTCAACACGGCTACGCAGCTTTAGCGAACAGCGAACGAATGTATTAAAAAAATTTAAATGTTACTTTGATTAAAATATGAAATGAATGGACTATAATTAGTATGTTCATGTGTTAAAGCATAAAACTATCTTTGCAAAAAAAAGTTTTATCATCTTAGAGTTCAATAAGAGTTTTAGACCTAGGCATAGACTATAACGAACTAATGTAAAAATGATTTTGTAACACAAATTTGAAGGTTAATTTTATTAAATAATGAAATAAATAAACTATATTTTGTATTTTCATGTGTCAAAAAAAAAAAAAAATAAGTGCAAAGTTTAGTTCTAAAAAAATTAGATCTAGATCTAAATCCTTTCGATCTTTTCTCATGTCAACATAGTAAACATCGCCTAGATCCATAAAATACTATAGCTGTAATAGAGCTGGTCTTTTTTTTTTTTTTTTTGATGGTCTTAAGTTTGTTTTAGGGCCACAATACATACACTACGGTCTAAGTTGGTACCCAAGGAACATTTCTGCCAAGTTTTATCAAGTTTTTATTTCTATACTGGAACATACATACATACATACGCCAAACATTCTGCTTTATATAATATATATATATTAATAAAATATCAACCTTACAAATCAGAAGGTAAGTTATTATAAAAATGTATGCACCATTCAAACAGTAAATGTGAAGCAGCTCTTGTGTGGTTGCAACTACACCACCTTATTAAAAGTTCACATTTTGGTCCTAATTTGTTAACTTTAGAAGAAAACATGTAGCTTATAAACCTAAAACTAGAGCAATGTTTGAAAATTTGCTGGCCAAACAACCCATGGTTAACCAATGGCCATAGAAACAGTTGAGCTTGACACTATCTGACCCATGATCACTTGGTCTGAAACGAGTACTCTAAAACTAGTACTCTAAAACTAACATTTTATGTTTTTATAACAGATTTTTATATGCTTTTAAAATTTATTTTTTTTTACTTTGCTTTAAGATATTTGACTGGTACACTAGAATTCAACTCACCTATTGTTCTTAGAGAATTAACTAAGTAACCTTGGACACAAACTTGATCTCCTTGGCCTGACATATCCAGACTCATGACAGTAAAGTGGGTCACTACCAATGCAAGAAAGGTGTACACACTGTTTGGCAGAGTGACTTGGCAATGAAGACTTGTGTATCATAGGGGTGCACTGCTGATAGCTGATACCCTGAAAACAGTTTGTGATTACATAATCTTATTTGATTGACCTAAATGTGGTAAATTAATAAATGCCTTTTAATATTATATTAGTTATGATGATGCATTGTCCAAGGCTAAGTAATGCATCAAATAAAGATAGTTATCTAACAAAATAAATACCTATAGCTTTTAATATTTTCTTCTTTTGTAAAATTTGTTTGGTGAATGAAAATAAAACTTTGTACTCACTGTGTAGCCATCTTCATAGTCTTGAGAAATGAACCAGACAGACCATTAGACATTTGTTGATATGCAGTTCAGGGTTATGTTAACCAAATCTAAGGCTTGACCAAAACACAGAAAATAGTTCAGAATAATGTTTAAAAAATTTGAATAAATTGTTTCAGAATTAACTGTTGAAGAAAAAAAATGTCTTACTTTGGCTTTGAAAGCTTTAATTCATACAAATGCCAAAGAGAAAACTGTAATCATCTGATAGCAGATTACCAAGGAATAGTAGTTGCTTGGATAGGATGACAAATTGGTACTGTTGGCAACAGAATGTTTGCTTGTTAAGATTCTGAAATATGGAAACATCATATACTGAATTAGAATCTCTCTTAAAATACACTATCTCATGATATTAAAATAACATTGTTATATAATAATAGTAAAATAATTTAATTTCCATTATCTTTTTTGTAAAATGTGATTTGAATGAAATTAAAACTTTGTACTCACAGTGTAGCCATCTTCATAGTGTTAAGAGATGAACCAGACAAACCATCAAATATTTGTTGATATGTAGTACAGGAATATGCTAAGCAAATCTGAAGCTTGACCAAAAACACAGAAAAATGTATAACAAGTTATTTTTAACATGCAATGATAAATTATTTTAGAATTAGCAGTTAAAGAAAAGAAAAAATTAAATCTTACTTTGGCTTTGAAAGCTTTAATTCATAAAAATGCCAAAGAGATAACTGTCATCTGATAGCAGATTACCAAGGAATATTTGTTGCTATCTCATGATATTTAAAATAACATTGTTTCTATGAAAACAATAGTTAAGCCTATAAGTATTGCATGGTTTGACTATGTTAAATAAGATATGAAGGAAAAATACTTGCCCTATAATTAGACTTCCCATGATGTTTACTTCTAGTTTCAATTTCTTCATTCATATATTTACCTGACCTGTCTGTTTACAGCTTTGGCTTTTATCTTCCAGGCTAGTAGTTGATTAGTAATCAATACTCAACATCTTGAACTGATTAAAAAAACAACAACAAGGTAAATAAATAATTGTATAATTACACATTAAGATGCAATTATTATCATTTGAATTCAACCAGATATCAAGTAGCTGAGCATTTAAACAAATAAATGGCATCTAATAAAAAATTGCTATTCAAAAGTCTTAGTGAAGATACTGGGATTTTGACTAAGCTTCATAATGAGATAATCCCCAATTGGATCTAGCTCTTTAAATGTTAAAGTGGAGAAAATTTATTAAAGTTGTTATGTATACATTTGAAACTAATTACCACAAGGCTAAGAGATAACAGAAAACAAATATTCTTAAATTGTTAGGAAAATATTTAAAACATTTTCAATTAGCATGCAATAAAAAAAAATGCAATTAAAATATACAAATACATAGAAAAAAAATATACTTGCTTTGATAGGTCTGTAGTAAGAAACTGATTCTTTTTTAACATACATGAAAAGAAATGAATTAAATTAAAGTAGTTAAATGTAACATTGGAAAGAACCACTTGCCTTAAAAAGATGGTACAAGCTTGCTACAATTCTGATTATAGGTGCTTTTTATTTCTCAGATGTCTCTTAGTCATAGTTCTCATAATCTAGATCCCATTTCTAGATCACTTGGCTGTAAACTGCATTTGGAACTGAAAATGTTATAAATATGAGAATATGGATGTTATGACTGCAAAGAGAAAGAGTTTATTTTGAAGATATTGACTTTATTACCAAGTTAGTAAGGCTAAACCTGAGTTTACCTATCTCATAAATAATACATCAATCATAATCAGGCTTTTCTAATATGCATATATTTAAAACTAGTTTCCAAAAACTAAGATAACAGAAAAATATACAAAGTGTTATGTTAATATTAAAAACAAGTTTAATTAGCATGCAGTACAAAGTCAAAAAAAACTATACTATTACTTACTGTGCTGCTCAATATCTATATATACCAACTGCCTGCCTATTCTTTATTAAGCAAGCATCAAAAGAAACTTAAGTCTAAATTACATAAATTATAGCATTTGAAGCAATGTCTTTGGAAAAAAAAAAATTGATCATCTTATCTTCACTACTTTCCATCACAACACCCTCACCTGTTCCTTTGTTGAACTGCTGGGGCACCACACACAATCTGTCAACTGTCCTTCACTTCGCTCACAAGGCTGTACACCTTAATATCTCGTTCTGAACATTTTTAATGTGATATGAAGCTTGTGTTGAAACTTTGGCTGCTAACAAAAAAAAGTTTGAATTCATTATTTCGAGATGCACATCAAGCATTATGAAATTCAACCATTGTTATGCATATATTTTTAATTACAAAATGTTCTATAAAATCAGAAAATTATTCTTTAAATGTTATATAAACATTAAAAATATATTCTCAAATTGCATGCAAAAAAAAAAAAAAAAAAGAACATAACTGAAACATTAAAAAAAAAAAACAAAAAAAAAACAACTTGCTAGATCAGTAGTTCCACAGCTTTCCTGTTCCTAATTAGCATACTTCAAATGAAACAATGAATTTAAATGAAAAATGCCTAAATCACAATGAATGGATTACTTGCCTTAAATAACACTTTGTAGCATAACACTTTACACATGTTTTAACTTCTGACCAGTTCCTCACAAGTGATGGTTATAATCATTAGATAACTAGACATTGATCTGAAAATGTTCACAAATTTTATTATGATAATGAATATATAAAACATTGGACTATGAAATCAGAGTTGTTAAGTTTTTTTGAAGATAAAATTTCAACTTAACTATTAAAAATAGATCTATAAAAACTATATGAAGCTTAATGAGTTATTAATTAACATAATTATTCTTTAAATAACTTCAATTAAAAACATGCTCAATTTGCATGCAATAACACAAAAGATAAAGCAACACACAAAAAAAGAATGAAACTTACAGATATTTGCTTTGCTAAATCAGTGGTTTACTAGCTTGCCCTTGCTTATTAGGAAAATTTTATGACAATGACATTAAATTCAAAATTGTTAAATTCTACCTTTGTCAATGACTACTTGCCTTAAAGAATGCAGGCATCCTTGATACACCAATTTTTTTAGCGTTTTTATTTACTGTCTGCTTCTCAGAGGCAATAATTTCTAGCAATCTGTATGATGTTCCCTTTTTATATTACAAAGAAGAGATCTGTGTTTTGATCTGAAAAGAAAAGTTAAAAACTATTCATTACAACACTCCTGTTTAAAATATAATTGGTTGCTAAATTTTTTAAACACTATTATTATAGCTTTTATATAGCGCAACTTTCATGCCTATAGCATGCTCAGAGCGCTTTGGTCCAATCTTATTTGTGGACCAGTGGGGGGGGGGTATCTAGGAATTGGTTTTCCGTGCTGCCTTTAGGCGCTCAGTAAGCGCAACTCTGCCCGAGTCGGGTGTCGAACTTCGAGCCCCCTTCTAAGTAGCCAAGACAAGACAAGGTCAAGCACACTTAGTCTCTCGACCACGCTTCCCACTTGATCTAAGTTATATTTCTAGCATAATAAGGCACCATCTTTAATACAAAGGACTGTGAAGGTTATGGATAAGCAGACAGTCTTTAATACAAAGATTATGGATGAATGACACCATCTTTAATACAAAGATTATGGATGAGTGACACCATCTTTAAAACAAAGATTATTATGGATGAGTGACACCATCTTTAATACAAAAATTATGGATGAGTGACACCATCTTTAATACAAAGATTATGGATGAGTAACACCATCTTTAATACAAAGATTATGGATGAGTGACACCATCTTTAATACAAAGATTATGGATGAGTGACACCATCTTTAATACAAAGATTATGGATGAGTAGGCCTGCAGTATTTCACATGGCTATGCAGACCAAGTTGTCAATGCATATTTCGACACAAATGAACAACTTAAGACCTAAAATCTTAACTAAGTAACTAGTTATGTTATTAAGGCAGCATTTTCTTTTCACAAATATGATAAGTACAAAGACCACTAGAATCTCAATCTAGATTAGAGCTAGATCTATCTAGACTTTTAGATACTAAGAGTCTCTAGATCTAGATACAGATGAGCCGGTTATCGTTATCGTGACGTAAGCAAATTTACTTTATCTAAAAGGCCTATATTCCCTATAAGAGTGAATAGTCTATATCTATAATCCATATTATAGTCTATAGCCTATACATCTCTAGAATCTAGACATAAATTAATCATGTTATAAAAGTTATTTAATCTTTGACAGAATTACCATAAAGTTGATAAAGAGTTAGTTGATAAAGAGTTAGTTGCCAAAGCAAGTAAATATTGACTAGATAATAAGATGGCATTACTAAATTTAAATTAGATCTAGAAGACACTGCAAACATACCTGGAACCGAAGATTAGACACAAGGGATATAACGAGATAGGCAATAGATAGGATTAGCCTCATAGGAGCGTCCCATTTCATTTGAATGCTGGCAACACACTGAGCTCGTCCCATTTCATTTGAATGCTGGCAACACACTGAGCTCTATTCACTTCGACCGCACGTGACCAATAGGCTTCTGTGTCAAAACTTGACCGAGATTAGGTCTAATAGATTGGGATTGGCCAGTTTATCCGAGACATGTGCATTTGTTACATCCGGAACTAGATAGACCCACACTTCGACGTTTAGTTGCTATGACACAATAGATCGCTTAAATTATTCTGACCCGTGACCCCTCAATACACATACACACAATATACTAACCAGTGGTCGGCAAACTCGTCATCCAAAAGAGAGCAATACAAAATTGAAGTTTGATCAGAGTTAGTATCCCTGGAGACACTTTTATTTGAAATAATTAGGATTTAAAGTACAATCTCGCGACTACCGTTACCTTTGTCTTAGGTTGGGGGGCCTACATCAAATTAAACTTAGTATTATACCAGGGCCGGATTTACCTATAGGCAACACATGTTAGAACTATAACTTCCTCACAAGCTACGGTCTGGGGGCAATTTCTGTGCACGGACCAAAGGTTTGGAACTCACTCCCCATTGATCTCAGACAGACATGCTACACTAAATTCAAGAAGAACATTAATAAGACATATCTGTTTAAAACTTTTTATTTAGATTAGTTTGTGTCATTTTAGCTCTCCTGTTAATGTTTGTAATGGCCTTGAGCCTACATTTTTTGTTTGTTAACTGCTCGAGTCGGGTGTCGAACCTCGAGCCCCTTTTATAGGTAGCCAAGCAAAGTTAAGTTCAAGCGTTCTTAGTCTCTCGACCACGCTTCCCAGATGTGCCGACAAATTCGATGGTTAGATTACACAAAGGATTGCGTAATAAGATGTCCTTTTTTTTTACTAAATTATTATGTTTGTTTGTAAAATGTTTTACATGTTTCGGATGTTCATTCAGAGTTGAAGATAATTTACTTCCTAGTCCAAACCGTCCTCAGGACGACGGGAGAGGGGAGCGGGCTGGGTTTGAACCCGGGACCATCGCGAACGACAGTCCAGCGCGCATACCGCACTACCATCCTCGTAAATAATCCCCCATCGTAAATAATTAATAACCATTCCATCAAATATTGACTATGTTTATGACGTTGTTGATCTTTTTTAAATTAGCATTACATGTTCGTAATAAAAATAAAAGAGCTGTCATCTACAGATCGTTCGTTATCTCTGCACAGTGAATAGTGAATAATAAGATGATTTTTTTTTAATCGGTAAAAATTGAAGCTTAAAATGTTTCTCTCTATAACCAACGAACTTTGTCATAGGGCAGAATATCTGCATCATAGATACACACACACACTCTCTCTCTCTCGCTCTACTTCAATTAAAAATTCTTAAAATGTGCGAAGATAAAGATCACTAGATAAAATTCAAGTAGGCCTACTTTGCGAATTTCGGGAATTGTTTGCGCACTTAGTGATTCCTAATAAAAAATCTCGTGATATATTTTTTTCTTTCAAAATTGAGACAAATCACAGACCTATAGGCCAATTTCTTCCACCTTTCTACTGTTGAGATCTAAACTCTTATTTTCCTACTGGAATTAATTTTTTTAAGCACTTGGTTATAAAATTTGCTAAATCTACCTCACGTATTAGTCATTCAATTGGAAATTAATCCCAAAATTATTCTATTATATATGAGTATTGTGTATTGGAATGATTGCATGCCAAACGCGATCTTTAAACCAAGCGTAATGAAGGATGGCGTAACAGAGGACCCCCCCCCTCTCCCCCAGGCGCTATAAAGATCAAATCGCCATTATGATCGAGGTGACAGAGAAAAACAGCTGCCAGAAAAGAATACATTTGATTAGAGTAGCATAACGATCAAAATCACTCAGAAGGTTAAAAAGTAAAGTAGCAATACTACATAACACTAGCTGTACCATAATTTACAAACACAAAAGGTCATCTGTCTTCATCGAGAAGTCCATACAAGTCTTAACTTTTAAAACGCTGGTTGTGAAGTCAATAGAAGTCTAACTTTTAAAACGCTGGTTGTGAAGTCAATAGAAGTCTAATTTATAAAACGCTGGTTGTGAAGTCTATAGAAGTCTAATTTATAAAACGCTGGTTGTGAAGTCAATAGAAGTCTAATTTATAAAACGCTGGTTGTGAAGTCTTTAGAAGTCTAACTTTTAAAGCGCTTGTTGTTAGGGTGTATGTGTTCCGTGTGTGAATGGTGTTCGTATTTGCATCTATATTGTTATTGTTACAGTAGTTACTTGAGGTGGTCAAAGACAAAGACAGTTCTAGACAAACAATTTCCATTTGATTGGATCAATAAAAATTATCTTGTCTGAAAGTTTTCTGAAAACAAAATAAAATACTCAGAAAGACAGCAGGGTAAAGCACATTACTTGTTCCACGTGCTAGGACAAATGTGTACAAGTGCTCCTTCTTCAATGGTGCTATTAGAGCATGGAATGGGTTGTCTGAATCAGCCAGGAAAAGCAATGACTTGGAAAATACTAAATCACTAATTAACTAGATAACTGGATTCTCACAGGCCGTAATTTTCCTTTGAAGTAACGTCTGTAATTCATCAGATAAGACAGGCGCAGTCGACGAAAAAAAAAAAGAACGTAGGCCTCAGAGAACCTGCTTTTTATGCATAAGTTGTGGCAAAATATGCAGGTCGCAACTGGGTCTGCTTTGCCACGTTAAATGGGGCATTCATCTTTAGTCACACAATCTTCGGAATCAAAGGCAAAGAGATGGGTATGTATAAAGTTACTATGAAGCAAGCAGCTGGTGATCTCGTATGATGTAACCTTTTCTCACTGCTCGCTGCCACAACAGTGACCTCCGTGACCCCACAACACACCTGACCAGAGATAGATGTGCTGTTAATGAACAGATGCCCACTGTTGCAATAGGCCAACTTATCCATTCTCGCCCCATCTCTTCATTTGTATGTGTTGGAAAAAAAGAGGGTGCGAGTCAACACCTACGAAATAGAGACGGAGGTCGGTCTGCACGACTGGTCTAAAGTCCCCGGGATTGTGGGCGCCTAGCTGGATCTCAGAATTCAGGGTCAAGTCTAAACTTGTATCAACTACATGTTATAATAATGGGGAAATGAACAAAAGTAAAACATGTAGAAAATCGTTAGGAAGCATAATTAGACTTTTTTTTTAAACTGAATTTGTGGAACTACTCAATGAAAGCAAACATGCTTTCTCTCCCTTGTTTTTAGTACCGGTATTATAAAAAGTATCCTTTCAGACCTCACCATTTGTAGGTCAGATGATGTAAAGGCCATTGTTTTTAGGGCCGGATTTAAGTGAGATCATGCCGGGCTACAGCCTCTATAAAAAAGAAAGAAAAATATTACCGAATTATGACGGGTCTGAACTTTTTTTTTTTTGGTCAAACATTCTATTTGTATATTAGCCACCACAATCTTAAGTCGGTTGGCAACATTGTCGTGATTAACAAGTGCCCGCTTGTTGCATGCTCATGAGTCTTTCATAATAATAATAATAATATGTAAATGTAGCTCCGGATTTAAGTACCGCTATTGTTATTCATAATAATCATATAAGTCTTTTTAAAGCTTTTCGAAAAAGTGTATGGGACAAAATCCTGCCCCGGGGCCTGGACGCATTTTAATCCAGCCCTGTCTGTTTAAAAAGCCAACGCTTAACGATAGTGTCATGTGGCCAGCACAACGACCAACCTCCTTTACCCCGCCCCATTAATGCCACGTACCCATTAGAGTTGTGTAGACACAGGCGTCATAATTATCACGAAATTAAAAATACCAGTCTTCAGAAATTCTTGCTGAGAACCATAGGAAGCCAAGTGCTTCACCACACAGGTATTTACCCCCCCCCCTTTTGGAGTTTTTAGAGCGGATAAAACAAAATGGAGCTGGGGTTGTAGCTCGACCAACTGACATTTATACTGTTACGAAGTGTCCAGTTCGGTTGACCCATCGAACAGTTCCGTCTTAGTCTTACAGGTCTTCCCGCGCTACAGACGTCTGCCAGTCTACCATCACAACCGTCTATGAAGTAATCTTCTATGCTTGAGATTTTTTTTTTTTCTGGTTGCGCTACATCGAAGAAGGCGTAGGTCACGGAGAGTTCATAAGGCTGTCTTTCCCGAGCGGGTCCTTCGCGATCAGTGCAGAAGTTGGCTCAGTGCAAAACATCGTGATTTAATATAGACCACGGCGACTCGTGCCAATAAGTTAATGGTCTTACCCAGTGCTTTTTATTTTTGTAAAAAGAAACTAGATGCCGGCACTCAGTGATGGATTGCCTTACTTTTAACTATTTATAAATTAATAATAAACGTTAAAATACAAGAAAAGCAATTTTATGCCCACATTGAAAAAGGTGCCGGTACGCCGTAGCGGTGCGTAACGTCAAAAAAAAAGTAATGGTCATACCATATCGCCCCCGTTCCCAAAATAAACTATTCCGAATCAAATAATCTTTTACCTACAATCACTGACTGGTATATTGTTAATTATCAACACTGATTCATTGCTACACTACTGATTACCTACAATTGTGTAATCATCCTCTTTTTTGAAGCAACATAAGATAAGAAAGATACGAATTATTGATTGGTACATTACCTAGTAGGCTATTTACAATCATTGATTGGTACACAGCCATAAATTATGAGCCGATTTTTTTTTATATATGTTTTTAACGACATTTATTATAAACTTTGTTATCTTGCCTCTGATTGGATATTCTAACTCCCCCACCCCTAGCGGCGACAGTAAAACTTGACACTCAGACATGACAGGTAGCAAGAGTTGTCTGCGTGGGTGTGCAGACGTCTGGTGGCCTAATTCTTTTCCCTACGTGTACTAGCACAAGGTCAAGGTTATTAATGGTTGGAGATGTCGTTGCATACTTGGTGTTGCTTTGCAAGAGACATGGAATCTTTCCAACCCAATAATATTACGATACCGCTACTACAATAAATTGTAAAAATTTCATATTTTAAATAGATCTATATTTCCCGGTGTTGAAAAACTGAAAACTAAATTTCTTATATGTAGCTTATTGTTATAACAATTAGATCTATAATATCCCCACACCTTTAGATTCTAGACTAAATCTAGGTCCATAATTTCCCGGGTACGCTGTTCTGCCTCATCGTGGCACCTGGGTGGAAACGGCTACTTGAGGGGGTAGCTAGGCTAAATGAATGGCGAAACATAACTCCTGTGGGGATGCCCACGGGTAGACGAGAGTCCACCTCTTGAACGGGCGGGGTTTTTAAAATAAGTCCCCACAAACCTGTCACACATCCATGCATCAAAGGGACCGTTACATAAATGGCGAGTCCCCCACGGTTAGCTTGGTATAACGAAGGAAAATGGCGAAGGCTCCCGGTGTCATCGGCCTTCGGCCATGTGCAGCCAAGCATGCGTCGGGGGCCAAAGGCATTGGAAACAGCAATGCTTTACATAGGCATTGACTCGGGTCTCTCTCAAACAGAACTGTGTTCTCACAGGTTTTTTTTTTTACTGTTTGGCGTCCAAAAAGGTTTTTTTTTCAAACTTAGAGCTCGAAGAGCCTTCGGCTCAGCCCTTGGACATCAACAAGGTCCATAACTTAACACATAAACCAATCTTCCTAGCTTGCCATTATAAGATTCTAAATAAAGTGGATCTTGTTGCGCAACCTTATATTATCTTATATCTCAATATCTCAGTCAAAACTAAAGTGTGCACGACCGATATTGAACTACTATGTAACAGTCTCAGGCTATACTACCTGCCGAGAGAGTTTACACAATTTTACGTCATACTTGAGTATATAAAAACCCACAGCCAACACAGAGAAAGCAGCAAAACATATACCCGGTACTAAACATTGTACATATAATTGGGACAAAAAGTTCTGATGCTGTCCGACTAGTTATGGGAGATTTCAATCATCTTTCGTTAGCTCAACACTTGCCAACACATAGTCAATATGTTAATTGTCCCACAAGGCACGGTAAAACCTTGGACATTTGTTATAGCAACATAAAAATGGCCTACACATCTCGATCGTTATTTCCCCTCGGAGAGTCGGACCACACTTACACCCGTGTACAAATCGGTTTTAAAAACAAAAAAACCCGAAGTACAGTCCATTCAGTCATGGTCTGACGACGCTGTTTTACAGCCACAAAGTTGCCTGGAGCAAACAGATTGGGACATGTTTGTAAACAACTGCCCAGACAGATGAACTTACCACAACTGTTAATTCGTACATCCAGTTCTGTGGAAACTATAATTTATCAACGAAGAAAATTAAAACATTCAGTAATAATAGACCCTGGACTTGGCCTGGATGACCAACATAAAACAAAACATTCCGTCATCGAGAATTCATAGAAGTCTATTTATAAAGCGCTGGTTATGAGTGTGTATGTGTTTTTCGTGTGTGAATGTTGTTCGTGTAATCTATATCGATCTATATCGTGCATCTATACTGTTATTGTACAGGAGTTGCGCTGAGAGTGTCAATTGTAGTCAAACTGAATTTCCATTCGATTGGATCAATAAAGTTATCTTACATATTAACAAACGTTCCTCAAAAAAGGAAAATAATTACGTCATATCACGTGTCAATCTAGTACCAAGCGTCTGCAGTCAACCCCGCAACGTGTCATACAGCCCAAAAGTATCTCCGTGCTTCAACACAGCCATCGCGTGTGTCCATTAGCGCACGAGTTTCTCGTCAAAATAATGCCAACATTGGCAAGACTGCACTGGGTCGGAAATAAGGGAAGTAATTCAAGACATTATAATAGGTTAATGAAGGCCTGCTACCACTGTAAAAAATAAATATGGCAGACAGAGAAAGCGATTAGAAAACAACAAAAGAATGGACGTGCCTGTCTTTGGAAGAGATTTTATACAAAGCAAAGGACAGAGAGGGAAGGAGGAAGACGGTTGAGCGATCATGAGTGGTGCCCCAACGGACTAACAAACCAAGGGATAGGTTGAGGTCAATAAAGGCGCCACGACAAATGGTGCAGAGACAGCTGGTTCAATGACACCGAGTTAATTCCAGATCCCCCTGGCCTTAAGGTGGCGCCTCGGTAGAAATGTTAGTGGAAGCAGATAGGCGAACATCGGGTAGTGAGTCTCGCTTCTGTCCGTTTTTTTTTTTTGTTTTGTTTTTGTTATGTGTTTTGTTTATGGTTTTTTTTTTTTTACTCTCCATGTTGAGAATGAAAGGTACACCTGACACACACACACACACCCCAGTCCCAGTCCAAAAAGTCCGACACGCCGTTCCACAAATGGGGCCGTCATCAGAGACCCGTGGCTGGAGTGGCGGTCCCCGTGGTCTGTGAACGTGTGCAACTGGAGCTCCCACGCCTGTCCGTCAAATATAAAACGTATGTTAACTCTGAAGAAGATTCAATGACAATTCTTTGAAAACAATAATTAGTTCACTGGACAAAGAGTTTATCGACAAATGGCTCACGTGACAAATGGCGCGAAAAGCATACCAGGTCAAGACTACAACGAGAGAGAGAGAGAAATAGAGAGAGAAAGAGGGAGGGAGAGAGTGGGTCAAAGAGAGGAAAAAGGAGAGAAATAGAGAGAGAGAGAGAAAATAGATAGAGCGAAGGAATGAGATAGAAAGGGGGGAAGAGATAGAGAATAAGAGAGAGATTAAGGCTTAGAGGGAAAAAGAAAGAAAGAGATTGGAGCCCCACCACAAAGAGAATCTTTCCCCCACCACAAAGAGAATCTTTCGACACCTTTAGTCCATCGTACAAAAATTCGTGTCCCTTTTGGTACTCGCCCAGGGTCCCGTGCAATGCTGAGACGCCATTGATTAATTGCTCTTGTAGCTATCTTCGTTTTTTTTTTAAATAAAGTTTTGTAGAAACAAAGGGAGGATAGTAGAATCAAAGCATACCGAACGACGAGAGAGAGAGAGAGAAACACACAAAGAGAGAGAATAAGAGAAAGAAAAATATGGAGATGTTGACATTGTGTTTAGTCTTTGTATATAGAGCTACTCCCCTCGGTAAGCAAGCTCCTATTGTGTGTTATGTGTTATTAAAGAGTTTGATGTACCCAGCAACGAGTGTTAGCGTCGCATATAGAAAATCTAATCGATCACCGGCGAACAATAGTTATGCTTGCCCTGAAGTGGCAAAATATGTAGGTCACAGCTGGGACTGTGTATCCACGAGAAATATTGCATTCCTCGTTAATCTTCGGACTCGAATACAAGCCTTATTATTTTTATTATTATTTAAGCTAACAAGGATGTCTGGAAATTTAGACACCGGAAATTTAGGCACCGGATATTTAGGCAACCGGATAATTAGGCAACCGGATAATTAGGCACCCGATAATTAGACACTTTTTGACAAGGCGGAAAATTAGGCACTCTTTATTTAGCGACCTTAATTTTGAACATAATTAAACAATTTTAACGGATATTTTATCCTTAGGCTATGGGCTATCGTTGACTTAAAAATAAATATAACGATTCTTACTACTTTTCATGATACAAAAGAAAACCTGAAACAAAACGGGGAAAAAAAATAATCATGAGAATGTGTGGCAAAAAAAAAAAAGACTCCCAATTAAGAGTCATTATATAATATAGACATGATTCAGGGGAGGGGAGGTAGAGATGATTCTCCGCTCATTGCTTCACCTCCATCACCAACTCCCATGGTTGTCGGATGAGTTTTTGAAATTGATAATTACGCGATTTGTGTACATGTTTAGTTACCAATGTAAATACGTTAGATTAAATAATATTATAAAATATTTATTGTATATTATGTCGGAGAGTGTTGGTGATAAATATAATCGCTCTCTCCTCATCTACTTTAACCCTTAAGAAGTGCTCCTGAAAAAGGAAAGGGGGGCTCGTACATTTGAAACGGGGAGGGGGCGGTAAAAATGTGGATGTTGATGATCGGCACATAAACCTTTATTTCTTGTGAGATAGTCGCCTGTGTAAGGGAGCCTGATTCATTGGTTATTTTTTTTAAGAACTCAAGGTAATACTCATAGTAAGAACTCTACCGCTGAATGAGGTAGTTCCTTATTTTTGACCTACTTTAACCAAAGTCACGTAATTGTTGGACAACAAAGAGGAGAATGGCCTTGTCTTCTTATAATTCCATTGCTGTTGCTCCTCTATTTTTACGAAATTTTACACTTACAAACATTTTAAAATATATAGAGTACATCAACGAACTCCCTGAATTTTCAAATAACTTTACAAATGTTTTCATAAAGGGCCAAGAACTGTTTAAGGATGGGTTTAAATCAGGGGTGAGCAAATTACGGCCCGCCGAAGTGTTTTATGCGGTCCGCCGACGCCTAATTCGATCAGATGTTTCCACACATTACACATATAAAAATGCAAAAAATATTTAAATAAATAATTGTAAATATCTATAGATCTAGAAATTATTGAAACTTTTGATTCTTATCACTTATCACGAAGGGGCAAAATAAACATTGTCTTTAAACGTCATTCTAAAAAGTTTAAAGTAAGCGAAGATTATTTAAAATGGCAATATTTCGAAGCATTCAGTCAAAGACAAACACGGGCCAGTATTTATTCAATTCTATCAAAAACTCTGTTGAAAGTGTTGGGTCGGCTTGTACAAGATGGCAAGTGTAACAACTAACGGAGCTCGTGCTTTGACTAAGAAAAACAGGCTTTTTAATTAAATAAAGCATTGAATATCAAATATATTGTTGGAATTGATTTCTCAATGATCTTATTATTGGCACAAGGCCAGCCTTAGGCACAGACAAACAGCTTAGGGTCCCCAATTGGTGAGGGCCTTGCACTAACTACTGTTTAATTAATTAGAGAAGAAATAGCGAAACGTGTCCTCAATGTTATTGTTGAAGAACAATAGGTTTTAAATAAATTGAATATTTTACTGTTGTCACGTTGCCAAGGGCTTCCAATTATCTGCCGGCCATGACTGGCAGTTCCGAGAAGTACTTGACGATTTGGAAACAAAACATTCCGATGTTCGGTTACATCCGCTGGACTAGAAGAATATGGAATCTCAAGGAAGAAATAGTTAGGTTCATTGAAGGACATTGACTGTGTTACTAATATTTCTAATGAAAAGTTGAAGACAAACTTCATGCTTATCATTGGAGACATAGCAATGTTTTGTTTGCAAATGAAATGTATCTGCATCTTACATTTTTTCAAACAAAGTTATTCCACTTCTTGAGGCGGCGAGTGAAATCGGGTCTTATCATTTTCCTTAGCTGAAAGGTGAAACTATTTCTACTGAAATGGTTGAAAGTACAAGACTTATTTGGATTCCTTTATTGTGGAATTTAAAAATAAATTTTAAGAATTGGAACAGGTTTTATACCTTCAGCTCACCATTTAATGCAGAAGCTGATTCAGCTCCAGATGACATACCTCAAAGCAAAATATGACATGAAAGAGTAATTCCAGTGAGTTCTTCCATAGAAGTTTCATGACTGCCAGAAGCTGTATTCCTATACTTATGAAAACTTTGCTGCGAAGCTTTCACATTATTCTGAACCTGATTTATCTGTGAACACGCTTTATTTCGTTTGTTTCAAAATTATCAAGTGTTATAACAGGCCGATGCTCACTGACTGTAATTTGACAGCAGTCGCAAGAATAAAAAAACTAGTAGGCTAGTTCTACAGTTACAGATGCACAGATGAAAACAGTTAAATGCTTCACATTAAGTACAATTGTACATTTGTGGTGAAATGTTGTGATGTAAAAGGACAATACCAAAATTTAAAAAACTATTCATAAAATTAGTTCAAGATATTGCTAACTTTTTTTTTGTAATTCCTCAATTGAGAGTAAAAAAAAAATTATGCGGCCCGCCAGTCCCCAATAATTTTTAATGCGGCCCTCGGTAGAAAAATGTTGCCCACCCCTGGTTTAAATTATCAATCATTCAATGATATTTCCTTTATAGTCCACAGCAAGCGTCAACACATTGCCGATGATACATACAGAAAAAGATGTTTTTACAAACGTTCTTGTAAGATTAAAAAAAGGCTTGGTATAAACTACACAAAACACACACACACGCATGCACGCACACACACATACATGTATATTTTTTTTAATTAATTTTTTATTTATTTATTTATTTATATTTATAGGCCTATATATGGGATAATATGCATATTAGTTGAAACATTGTTATTTTCATAAACTTCAGCTATTTTTTAACCTTATATGTATTTCATATTCCGCCAATCGTTAATACATTATGCACATCGATAACATTAAGAATTGTTTTTTGTGTTGGATACATGATGCATTATTATGTTATTCAAAGTTCTAGCATTTTTAAGAAATTCACAAAATGTTACATTAAAGTTTCAAAAATGAGTCGACGAAATAGATCTAGATCCATTTTATTACTTAGAAACCAAATTTAACAATGAAAGGGGGGGGGTAAGACACAATTGACCTGTGTAACTGTAAGAGTAGATCTAGATTTATCCTTGACTATCAGATGTGTTATTTGTTCGCTAAACAACTCAAGCCTATTACGCACAAGGAAAACTCATGGCAGTCTTTTTATCTTTTATAACAACTAGTCGACATATCGACTACATACTAGCCCTAGAGCTATCTGACCAATACACATTGGTCTGCTGTCCAACTTTTAGTGTTGTACTCAAGTTCAAGCTTGTTTACTTTTGGGCAGAGGAAAAAAAAGGGGGGGGGATGAAAGTGTTACTTTTTTTTTCTATGACTGGTTACCCGAATGCTAAGAACTGTAAGTGTAATCATTCATTGTAGATCAAGTAATCTTGATCTCAGTATGGCAGATTATAGGCCAACGTAACTATTTGTTTTAGTTGAAACTATTTAAAAAATGTATCTCTAGATTCTCCTGTTATTAACAAATTATAGTTTAGCGCTAATGAGTAAATTGAAACCACTAAATATTGACTTAAAACGCTTCAGAGTCCCACTACAAACTAACTAAAACTAAGCACGGTGCGCGTTGTATACACACAACCACGTGACTCGGGGGGAATTCGGAACTACCTCTTCCAAGTAGAATTGTTCATTTTTAATTAATATAAAAAGAGAGAACTATAGATATTTGGATTACTATTGTATATTGTATATAAACTAAATACTTGTATTAGTTTATTAACATAAAAACCGAGACATATTGCCTATTGTTATAGCGATAACAACGATTGGTCTTGTTTAAACCTCGAAGTAACGCGCGTAATGTCCTTTAGCCCCCCCCCCCCCTTTTCCACGCACTCCCACTAAAAGGAGAGGATTAGTCGTGGCTAGATGTTGAACGTGGCCGTGAAAATTAAGTAATGAGTCTCAAGGCTACACACTGGCGGTGTAAGGAAAGTAGATCAGCATATAGTACAAATGGACGTTTGGGGAGTTCAATTTTATAGGCTTTGCAGAGCTTTCAAAAACTTTGGTAGACGAATTTCAGTTTTAACCATCATAGTGTTAATAACAGTAATACAAATAATAATATAAAGGAAATGCAGATAGTTAAATTTCATTGGGCAGTGTTGAAAGGGAAACGAGTGTTTTGTTGTTGTTTTAATCATATATATGTGTGTGTGTGTAAGTGTTTGTTTAATAATGTGTGTATGAAACCTTGTTTGACTTTTTTATTTTTCATTCAAAAAATTGTACGTGGTACTGAACACAAAAGGAATGTGGGAATTGTAGTAAATAGGCCATATATTAAATTTGGTTTATGATAGAGAAGGCGTGGTTAAATTGGAACATCAACAATCTGCTATAAGCAGACTAAGTATCTACAAGAGACCAATATTCCATTAAAAAAACATGACATAGAAATGTTTAACTCATCTGTCTTTTCGAAACATATTTGATCGTGATTTCTAGCCGTTTTGCAATTTCCAACCATTTACCTTTTATTTAAATATTATATTACATAAATTTACATATATATTCAATAAAAATTAATTACCACAAATAATATTTGAAGGAGGTAACACAACTATACACTCACACAATAGATCTTCGTAAAGGGGCAACCCATTAAAAATAGAAAGAAGGAGTGTTGATAATGGAGATTAAGACTGTTTATAAAATATGAATACTACTTAAGTTGATCAGTATATTTTAATTCCTATAAGTAACGCGCATAAAACCTTCCTCCCCATTCCCACTCTAATTTTAACACCTTGGTATACAATGCTGTTCCCTGCCCTTAACTCCAGTGTGTAGCCTTGAGACTCATTGCGTCATTTTCACGACCTAGCTCAACATTCTACCCGCGACAAATCCTCTCCTTTTAGTGGGAGTGCGTGGAGGGGGGAGGGCTAAGGAGGTGAAGAAATGAGAGGAGAATCATCATTTTATAATGGCTCTTCATCCGGAGTCATTTTTTTCACACATTCTCGTGATTGTCATTTTCCCCCGTTTTGTCAGCTTTTCTTTTATATCAAGAAAATTCAGTAAGAATCGTTACAGATGCTATTTTTTTTATAACGTCACCGATAGCCCATGGTCTAAGGATGAAATATACGTTAAAATTTTAATATTATTTTCAAAATTAAGGTCGCTAATTAAAGAGTGCCTATTTTCCAGTGCCTAATTTTCCGTCTTGTCAAAAAAGTGCCTAATTATCCGGGTGCTTAAATTCGCTAAACCGAGAGGGAAATAGAAAACCAGAAAGAAAAAAAAGAGAATGAAAGATTGAAGCCCCGCCTCAAAGAGAATCTTTTGTCACCTTCAGCCCATCGTACAAATATTCGTGTCCCTAACGACACTCGTCCAGGGCCAGGTCCAGTGATGAGACAGTCTCTGATTATTTGTTATTGTAGTGATGCTATTTTTATTTTTTTAAAACAAATTTTTGTAGGAACCAAAGGAGGATACAAGAATAATTGCATACTAAACGACGAGGGAGAGAGAGACAGAGAGAATAAGAGAAAGAAAAATATAGAGATGTTGACATTGTGCTTATGTGAATGTGTTAGTATGGGTTAGGGTTAGGTCTTATGTGTGGATGGCTGCCTGGTCGTGCGGTTTGCACGCTGGACTGTCGTTCAGATTTATCGATGGTCCCGGGTTCAAACCCTGCCCGCACCCATCCCCCGTCGTCCTGCGGGAGGTTTGGACTAGGAAGTAATTATCTTCAACTCTGAAGGAACATCCGAAACATGTAAAACATTTAACAAACATTTAGTATATAGAGTTATCCCCCTTGGTAAGAAAGCTCCTATCGTGTGTTGTGTGTTAAGAAAGAGTTTGATGTACCCAGCGTCGCATACAGAAAATCTAATATCGACTACCGGCGGACAATGAAGTGGCAAAATATGTAGGTCACAGATGGGACTGCGTATCCACGAGAAGTATTGCATTCCTCGTTAATCTTGGGACTCGAAGACAAGCCTTATTATTATTATTGAAGCTAACATAAGAGGGAAAGAGAAAAAGAGAGAGATTGGAGCCCCGATGATACTCGCCCAGCGCATCGTCCAATGTGTTATTGTAGCAATGCTGTCCTCATTTTTTTTAAATAAATTTTATTAGAAACCAAAGGAGGATACTAGATTCAAAGCATACCAGACGAGAGAGGCATAGAGAACGAGAGACAGAGAGAAAGAAAGAGAGAAAAAAATAGACATGTTGACATTGTATTTATGTATGTGTGTTACGTTTTACGTTATACGGATGTGTGCAAACGCGACATGAAGCTCTTCAAAATCGACACTGGCAACAGGAAAGAGGTGGCACTGGACAGATCCACATGGAGAGAGAGCATAAAGGAAGGGTCACAGATTGCAGATGTCATACACAACAGAAGCAGAAAGAAGGCTGAAAATGCAACGGCGCCTGGTGATTATATATGCGCAACCTGCGATCGCAGCTGTGTATCAAGGATTGGCCTCTTTAGTCACACAAGAAGTTGCAAAGGGAAAAGATCGTCTCTCGAGACGTATAATGCCACATGTAGTTGTTCCCCTTGGTAAGAAAGTTCATACTGTGTTGTGTGTAACCTGTGTTTTAGAGAGTGTGTTATGAAAGAGTCTCGTGTATCTAGCGTGCAGTGTTCTTTAGTGTTATATTATGATAATGAGTGTACCATTATTTTAAGCTAACAAGAGAGGGAAAGAGAAAAATAGATATAGAAAGAGAAAGATAGAGAGGGAAAGAGATAAATATATATATAGAGAGAGAGAGATCGGAGCCCCGCCACAAAGAGAATCTTTCGTCATCTTCAGCTCATCAAACAAATATTCGTACCCCTAAAGACACTCGATCAGGGCCTCATCCAATGCTAAAGTCGTCTCTGAAGACTGGCCACCTTTGAGAAATAAATTACAATTTACTTATTTTAAAGATTAGAAGTAGTAATACCATCTCCCAATAGAACTAGTCCGTCGCAATAGGACTCATGAGATGCCTACATGCCAAAATGGAAATGTGTATTCCCAGACCTGGAAATGTGTATTTTGAGGGGCAATTGTGTATTTTTTTAAATATAAAGAAATATACTCAGGAAAGACTAAAATCCTTCAATCTCGTAAGATACACTAATACAGGCATGCAGCAATCAAAAAAAAAAAATAAAAAATAACACAGTATAAGAGTTCTATAAGACATGCTGTAAAGTTTTCAAAATATTAACACTTTGAGTCTTTGTCGTAGTTCATAGACTTGTCTAGAATAGGAATCAGTTCTTTACATTTGGCAATGATGTTATGATCATGGTGCTTCTAGTGTTTTATTCCTGATTCCGTAATGGCACCAACAGAAAATTCATTTCAAAGAATATGACTTTATGCTAGAAGTGAATTTAGACTTAAACCAGATGCAATGGTTTGTTTGTCTGGATCTAGTGACATCTAGTTTTGTTTATGAGCGATTTCTTTGCAAGCTATAGAGTATGCAGACACTGGACATTTTTTTCACATTTTTAAAGAATTCAAATTTTCATTTTGAAACCATTATTTGCAGACTCAACAATGAAAGCTTTGGCATGCTTTACTATCACCAATAAAAATAAATAAAGATTTGTTTTAAAAGACATACAATCCTAACTAGTCATTGAACTTGTTTCTAATATAGAGTCTGCTGAATTATATAAGCTCCCTAGCTGTTGTAAGATAAGGCTATTTATTCCAGGTTCTTATGCTTGAAAACAAACAGATGTGTTGAAGAAGGGCACATGGGATAAAAAAGTTAATGCTTTTTTCTGCATAAGCAAAGGCTTTTCTTTTGTGATCAAAGTAAGCCTTGAATATTCCTGATGTTATTTTTTGAATTCAGGCTTTCATTAGTAATGGAACATAGTTAAGATACTAGTGACTATAACTGTAGCTTTAGATCTTCATACTTTCTGTAATTTTTGAATCAGGGCACATCAGTTTGATTCCATTTGTCATGCTAAGGGAGAGAGAGATTAACCACCATTTTGTCCATTAAAACCTCTGCCCTACTCACTTTCATCTGCTGTATTATAATAGCTTACAAAAATCATATCTAAATCTAGAGGAGTGGTCTTCAACCTTTCTTGGCCTACCTCCCCCCTTTTTTTTTTTTTGCGTAATATTTAATTTATTTAATTAAAAAGACACTCATTTGGGGCCCCACAAAGTGGGGGCCCAGGGGATTTTCAAATTGTTCCCCCTCCTCCCCCCACCTTAGCTACACCATGTGTGTGCCTTCTATGTTAACATCCCAGCTAACTTAAGTTTTTAGTCTAATCTCTTTTTTTATCATGTTTCACAAAACTGTTGAAAGATGAGATTATTTTTGGCATAGGTTTGTATTTTATTTACAATTTTATTTAATTAGATTCAAATAGAAATGAAATTGCAGGCTTAACTTTTTTGTGTATTATAACTTACTAGGTGAATAGGTCTGTTCTTTATTCTATATTACTATGAAGTCATTGTTGCGTTCAACCACTGATGGTTTCCTATATGTGGTCATTTATAAGCTACATAACTAGACAATTTTAAAATATTTCATCACTAACAGAATGTATAACATATGTTTTAAAAAAAAATTTTTTGTTTTAATCAATTTTCAAACAGTATCATAAGACTTTTAAAAAAGCTATGCATTTTTCTAAGAGACTACCAAAACATATCCAGCTTGCCATTTTATGTTTTTAATGTTGTTTTAATAGTAGATCTTTTATAATTGTTCATGAATATTCTTTTAAAAATTATTTTTTATATTGCTATATGTTCGTGAAGCAGACTTGGTTTCATAACCTCATCTGAAAATGCTGTCATTCAAAGTAGAACATACTTTTTATCTAGTGGCAATTCACTAAAACTCTTAGTACGGCTGATATGCAGATAGCGTCCCCATCGGAGACCACTGGTGACTGATCTGGAGGCTGGGGCAGATTCATCAATGGTTTGTTGGTTTTAATGTGCATAGGGCCTATGCCATAGGCTATTTAATTTATAGCTATTTTAATAATTCTATGGAATTGTAAGCTAATGTCCTGAATGTGAAATACTAGAATCTAGAATTCTAGATCTACTACTAGACTAGTCACTAGACCTATATTTGCCCAATTTTTAAAGCTACAATGTACCTAGTCAGTTAAATTTAGCCTTTTTTTTTAGGTCGATAAATAAAATACTAATACTTAGACTCTTAGTACTTACTTGTACTACTTGTAGCTTTTTCACAAGAAACAGACACAAGACTATTAAGTATAATTGAGACAGACGTCAATTCAACCTACACAACTATAGTCTCCAACATCTTACAAGCAGCAAAAAAATACATCCCCCGAGGCCAAGTTAAGAAATACAAACCTTTATGGACACCTGAATTAGATAAATTAGTAAAAGAAAGAAACAATGGCCAGGAAGACTATAGAAAAAAATCCTACTAGAGAGAACAAGACAATGTACAACAAATTGACAGGGCTTATAAGATACAAAAAGAAAAAGTGGACCACAACATGCGAACAACTAGATCTAAACAAGGATGGTCGAAAGATCTTTGACACTTCCTTCACTCTACATGAGCTCAATACTGCCCTAAAAAGCCTCAAGTCAAGAAAATCCCCTGGACCCGATAAAATAACAAATGAAATGATTCAGGGACTAGGACCACAGACTCAAAACTGTATACTTAACTTTATCAACCATACATGGAAAACTGGAGACATACCACAGGAATGGAGAACCGCAAACATAATACCCATTTTAAAGAAAAATAAACCACCTGGAGACCCAAAAAGTTATAGACCAATATCTCTAACATCCAACATTGGCAAAATGGCAGAAAACATGATCAATAACCGACTTTATTGGTGGCTAGAAAGTACTTGCTCACTCCACAATGCACAAGCTGGCTTCAGGAAAGCAAGTAGAACAGAAGACCACCTCTTTCATTTTATCCAGGACACAGTAGAATGGTTTCATGAATACAAGCACACTACAGCAGTATTTATAGATTTGCAGCAAGCCTATGATAGAGTGTGGAGAAAAGGTCTATTTTTGAAGATGAAAAAAATGGGCACCCATGGAAAAATGTACAGCTGGATAAGGGCATTCTTAAAAAACAGAACCATCCAAACCCGATTCGAAGGTGCCATCTCTAGCAAAAAAAGTTTGGAAGAAGGACTACCACAAGGTTCAGCCCTTAGCTGCACTCTCTTTCTAATCTTCATGAATGACCTCCCGGACCTCATTTCGGTCAATAAGGCACTTTATGCAGACAACCTTTTAATTTGGACTACAGAGAAATATCCAGTGCTGACTAGATCCAAACTAAATAGAGCCCTCACAACTATCTCCACATATTCAAAATTATGGAAAATGGAAATAAACAAAGAAAATCTTTAGCCACAGCAACAAAACAGCAAAAAGAAACTACATCCTAAAAATAGACTCTCAGCCAATAAATAAAGAAGAAAATCCAACATATCTTGGTGTAAAACTAGACCAAAGACTGTCTCTAAAACACTTTATGGCAGATTTAAAAGAAAAGGCATCACAAAGATTAAACATAATAAAACACCTAGCAGGAACATCCTGGGGAGCTGAAAAGAAAACCTTAAGACAGTTATACACTGGATATGTCAGATCTGTAATGGATAACTGTCTCTCCATACAAGTAGCTGCCAACAAAACCTATCAATCATCATTAGATACAATCCAAAACCAAGCCTTGCTGTTAATTAGTGGAGGTATGAGAACTACTCCCACAGCAGCCTGTGAAATAGACTCCAATATTGAACCTCTTAAGTTAAGGCGCAACAGAGCAGCATTAGAAGCTATTGAGAGATACAGAAGGTTGGAGGACGATCATCCAAATAAATTACTAACACAGAGAAATAGGAAAAACAACCAAAAAAAAGCAAAGGACTCTGATCCAACTTACTGACGAACTAGCCCTAAAACACCACCTACCCAATAACAGAGAAAAAATTGCCAGGTTTTCAAACATTACACCCGGACTAAACTACAAACAACCAACCATCAAAACACATTTACTAAATAACACCTTAACAAAAGAATCAAATCCACTGGAGCTCAAAGTAGGCACGCTTGAAACAATCGAAAGCTATCAAAAAACAGCTATCCATATTTATACAGACGGATCAGCTTTCAAAGCTACCATCAATGCTGGTCTTGGTGCCTTCCTGGTCTTCCCTAAAAATAAACACTTTGAGATAAGCGCACCCTGTGGTGATTACTGCTCAAACTTCCAAGCCGAAATTGAGGCAATTACCATAGCACTCCAGACAGTGGAAAACAAATTATATGAAGGAGTGCAACCACCATCAGATATTGTTGTCTTTACAGACTCCCAATCTACTCTGCAAGCACTTAACAGCAGCACCTCAAACAGCCCAAGAGAGTTGACAACACTCATTGTGATAATCCACCAGATGATATCAAAATTAAATATCAATATTACACTATAGTGGATCCCTGGACACATTAGCATCATGGGAAATGAAAAGGCAGATAAGCTATCAAAGGCAGGTTCATCTATGGAACAACCAGATAGACCTGTTAACTACCTCACCCTAAACCCTAAGGTCAATGTTAGTCAACAATCACAAAGAGGAGTGGCTCAACCAATGGGCATCAGGAAACACAGGCAGAGCCATGTACAGAGAAATGACTACGCCTAACAAACTGGACAGTATTAACTTCCTCCCCCGCAAAGAACAATCTACAATCTTCCAACTAAGAACAGGACACACACCACTATTAAATTACCACCTGAACAAAATAAACTCCACACAACTACCCCTTTGCAGACATTGCGCCCACCCCTTTGAAACCGTAAACCATATCCTCTTTGAATGCCCCTCCCTAATCCACCTAATCCACCTTAGGCAGACACTACTTCCACTACAGCCCAACATAACCAACAGCACACTTTTTTTCCTTGGCACAGTCTGCAAAAGAGCTCACAGCTCAGCAGCAATAAAGCTGGCTAGAAGAAGACGAAGTACTGCTTGTAGTAATACTAAAACTAAAAGAATTTAATAAATAGATCTAGATTCTAGATTCAAAATTTCAATCTAGATAATAAGATATACTTTGTGAGGTTGGAGTTAGATTCATATAATATATAAATTATTATAAATCTATACTCATACGGCATAGTCATACTCATGATACTCAGGATACTGGTAGTGGTAACTGGTTCCACTTTTCTAGATTAGATCTATATAATATATATATATATAAATATTAATACCAAATATAGACTCTCTAGTTAACTCTAGTTAGTCTAGTTCTAGTAGTAGATCTAGTAATTCTAGTAGTTAGTATAGTAGTAGTAGTAGACCTATCTATCATAATCTATGGCTATAAAAAAAAATAGCCTATATTGCCTATATACTAGTAAATACTACTATTAGTAGCAATTACTTATTACTAGGACTAGAGAAGAGAGACTAGACTAGACTAGATCTAATCATCTAATCAAATCTAATCTACTTTTATCTAGATCTAGATCTATAATATACTGTAACTATATAAAAGTCTAGATGTAGTATTGTAGTACTAGTACATACCATTAGATAACAAGTCTAGGAATAAGCTGACACATTGAAAGGTACTCCACTTTGTTGGCATCAGCAAGATCTAGATATTCTAGGTCTAATTAGTAATAATTAGTCTAGATGTCTAGTTCAGTAGTTGAAATCTTCGCGCATCAGCGCAAGAAAAGAAAAAGTTAAATATCGTGGTATTATAATCCATTTCCGGCATGGATGCACTGATCTATATAGTTCTATATGATTGAAACAACTTTTTGTTTTTGGTTTTGTTCTTTTTGTTTTTGTTAGTTTGTTGTTGTTGTTGTTTTTTTTTTTTTGTATTAATTTTTTTAATAAATTTTTATAAAAATTTTTAAAACTTTTTTTTTCTTTCGCGGGAGGAATGCGTATTTCCTTTTCAGATGTTAAACCGTACTCGCGTGTCCATTTTCGTACAAAAATACGCAAGATACTTGTAGGCATCTCTGTGAAGATATATATTTTTTTTTCAATTTTGTATACCAAAAATTAGGTGATGCTTTCATTATCTGCTGGTGTGTGAGCATTTTAAATTACACAGACTAAGATTTATAAAAAAAAATTAAAATCTAATTCTTAATCAGTAAAAAACAAAATACAAAAGAAAACTTCGGTGTATTGATAAAGTTGTTTCTGCCTTTTTTTCAGAAGCTAAATCCTACTATAGAATTTTATAGGGCCTATTGATATTTTAATATATAACTATTAAATTTTTGACATCATTATTCTCATATTGTGTGTTGCTATGTCTCGCCTAGATTGTAATTTGGTTCTAGATGACAATTTCACTTTTTGTGATTCGTGTGAAATTGGGAGGGGAGGGGGGAGATTCATTACTAGTAGAAGAGGAAAAGAAACTAATTATTCAAACAATGTAAACTTATCGCGAATACCGAATAATTGTAAACAGCTGTATTTGGGACGGGAGGCGAAGGAGGTAGAAATACACATTAATTCGGTGACGGGTGCAGATTTAGCCAAGCTATGGTAGGCCATTTAAAACAGAAAACTATGCTAAAAAGAAGAACTAGAATCTATTCAAGTTCTAAGATGATACAGGGTGAGTAGGGGAAGGGGGAGGGGTAGACCTACATAATAAATATGTAAGGCTTTCAAACTTTCAACTTTCAACGGAAAAGTCAGGAAATACACGTAAATAATGTTTTAATCCATGTCTCTGTGGGATAAATTTTATCGGCACCAAAAGAAATAAATGCACCGTTCTAACATGATCCCAAAGCAGATCATAGCCCAGCGACATAGAGGGGCTCGCGCCTTAAGGGAGAATACTTTCTCACTGTCAGGACATCGTACGAATATTAGTGTCTGATATGACACTCGTTTAGCGACCAAAGCAAAAAATGTCCATGTTGAATAAAAGACTAAAAAGAGTTTTTGTAAAAAAAAAAATCCACATTGCAATGAAAAAAAAAAGTAGATAAAAAAAAAAGTATTGATAACAATTAGGAGTTTATAAAATCTAGATCTAGTAAATAAAATGAAAAATGCATTTGCAAAATGTTGGATTTATTTCTCATCTTCTTTTTATTACATTTACTTAACATTAAATATGAAACTTGTCTTCGAGTCTGAATATTAAAGAGGATTGCATAATTTCTCGTGGATACAGCTGTGACCAACATATTTTGCCACATCCAGCGCAGGCATAAAAATTGTCTACTGCGTGTCGATTTAGATTTTCTTTACGCCGTCTACGTCTGTCATCGGCAGCGGATTTTCTTTTGGTCTGAAATATGTATCCCGAGGCCTTTGTAAGTGATCTCCATCTGTCTCGTTCCGAAACCGCCTGCAACCAGGAGCTCTCTTCTATGTCAGTTAAAGTAATTTGGTGCCTAAGCAATCTTTAAAGCGTTTCTGCGGGACATCTCTGTTACGCTGACCAATTCAGCTCAACAAAAAAGATTGCCTTTGGCATACTGTCGTCCCCCATAAGGGAGACGAACTCTGCCAAGCATAATTGTCGGACTATAAAAAGTCCATCTATACTGTCCATACCAACGTCCGCAAGAATATCGCTGTTTGTAGTGCGGGTTTAACAGTCCAGCGCGCAGCCATCCGTAGCGACATGTGAATACCCACTTGTTCTCCCCCCTCTTGTTTTTTCGTGGGGTTACTATCGGTGTAAACGCGTCACAGGTCAGCTCATTAACACAGCCAGCCCGTAACGTCATGCGATCAGAATGCCTAGTTACGCTGTTGTTTTTTTTTTCCACCCACATTTTTAGCAAGAAATAAGCAAAATTCTAATTTAAAAAAAATTATTGGGTAACAATTTTAGGAGAGTGGACAACATTTTAGGAGAATTCTGGCAATTTTTAGTAGAAGTTTAGGAGACTTTTAATTTTTTAGGAGATTTTAGGAGCGCTAAGAACCCTGTGATAAGGAGAGGGGAGTTTTATTAATGTTGCCAGGGGAAAAAATAATTTTATTTCCATTTAAATTATAAATAAATTTTGGAACATAAACCTCAAAAAAAAAAAAAAAAAAAGTAAACAAAGACGTCTTTTGAGTAAAAAAAAATAAGACCTTGCTATACTAGATAGGCTCAACAGGTCGACCTTTTTTGTTTCTTTTTTTTATTTTTTATTTGAGAACTGTCAAATTTCTAGTGATGGGCGGGAGTATGTTAAAAAGTTGGTAACTTTTAGTTTAACCATAAAAAAATTAGTTAAGGCCAAAGTTTAATTTAAAAAAAATAGTATAATCAAAATCCTAGTTTGATTAATTTTTTTTAGTTACAAACTAAAAAGTTTAATTAAAATTTTACAAACATTTTTAACTTACATACGGTCATACCAATAAATATTTAGCTATATGTAATTCGGAGAATATATATAATGAAGGATAGAGAGGAGAATAAACTAGAGGGTGCACAGGTCACTAGAAAGCCTTTTGACCTTTACCCTATGATGGCCGCTATTCCCGCCTTTTAAAAAAAAATACATATGTTCATTATATTTCTAGCAAGTTTCGCTGCTTGATAAATCCTGATAATTCCTTGCTTCTATAGATCTACATTTTGCTGCTTTTTTTTTTTGTTAAACACCAGTGTGTTCCTGTATAGCTGCAGGCAAATAATTTTGCTTTACTATATAGTTCTAAAAGAAATGTCGACTCTTTTTATTTAAAAACTTTTTACTAGATCTAGATAGATCTAGATCGAGATAGATCTAAAGTTAGAGTCTAGACTAGTGACGTCTAGTCTATTACTATTAGTATTAGTCTATTACTACTATTAGATCTATAGTCGTAATAGTCTATATTTAATTATTTTAGTCTCTTAGTCTTAAGTAGAGTCTAACTCTTAGTAGTCTTAGATCTAAATGTAAATTTAAAATTATAAGTCAATAATATAAATCTATTTTAGACAGAGATTCTACTATTCTAGAATTAGAGTCTAGATTAGATCTAGATCTAGACCTAGATATATCTAGAAAATTCTAGATTACTTATTAGATTATTAAATTAACTAAATCCAGACTAGATCTACATCTACTTCTATTATAATTTATACTTATATCTACTATCTAGAATCTAGATCTATTAGAATTTATTAGATCTAGACTAGATCTAGTATTATCTACTAGAGTATATTATATTATAGTATATTATAGATCTAAATACCCATATCTTGTTATAATCATAATTATAATAATCTAAAATTTCTAGATAGATGAGTTACTAAGATATCTACTAGACTCTAGTAGCTAGATCTAATTCTAGATCCAGATTATATTTCTGATCATTTCGTTTGTAGAAGATATTAGATCCAGAATATTCTAGAATCTAGAGTTAGTTAGCGAGTCAACATGCAGTTTTATCATTACTTCTAAAAAAGTAACTTATATTAGAACTTGGACAATTACTTCTAATTTCTTTCTATAATAGTATCATTCTAGTTTAATCTAGTGATTCTATTAAGATGTACATCTATCCCATAAAGACATTTAAATCTTTTTTCATGTGCACAAGTAAATGTTTATTACATTTTGCTAAAGAGATTGGTTGTTGTTTATATTTTTCATTTTTGGCTGTTTCATCCTTAAAAAAGGTCAAAATAGTTAGTAAAAGTTTAACTAAAGTTTCTTAGTTTAGTTAAACTAATTTTTAGTTTTAGTTTAACTAAAAAAATTTAGTTTAGTTCCCATCACTACAAATTTCTCTCATTACATATTTATAATAAAGAAAGCAGACAGCTGGATTTTCTCTTTCAAAGGCCGCGGGACACACATTTAAGGCCAAACGAAAATCTACTGCCGAGGACTGATGTCGACGGCGAAAAGAAAATCTAAATCCACCAAAATGGAAAATGGTTTTGTCTACGCTGAATGTGGCAAAATATGAAGGCCGCAGCTGGAACTGGTTAACCACGGGAAATACTGCATACCTAATTAATCTTCGGACTCGAAGACACGCCTTACTATCAGTATATTGAACGAATTCCAACTGCTACATTAGTTTTACACGTAACGTAATTCATTCAAGCGAAGCAAAACATTGCATTGACCGGAAGTTAATAGTTTGAGGCCACCTAGATAGATCTAGAATAGACCTACTTTGAGTGGAAGCAGACGTGTTGTTGTTATTGGTGTTCTTGTGTACAATATTTCTTTTTTGGATAATTTAATGTGATTCAACTATTGGATATTCCTTACAACTTGGATTATTGAAATAGCACGGATTATTGGAGCAGATTGGATTATTTATTACTCAAAGGTAGGACTCTTCTTAGAATCAAAAATAGAAGAAAAAACTAACTTTGAACCTCGTAAGTTTAAAATTCATTCGCATGACAGATGACTACATCTAGATTCTAGATATATAGAATCTAGATAGATCTAGATCAACTGACTTGTCGGGAGAGCTTGTAGATCTACATAAGGAGAATCGAGAACTAGATTCTAGATCTAGATTAATAGATCTATATATATCTAGATGATTGTAGATCTATTATCTAAATGATTAAATGTAGAGACTAGAGTAGGCAAGATTAGATCATTAGATACATACTACATAGACTGATAGAGTCTACTAGCTTCTAGATCTAAATGATTTGTCTATAACATTAAGTATTGATGAAATCTTACAAATAATGAAGAAATTATATAAACATACTCATTATAGACTCTAGATCTATGAGAGATTTATTGTAGATCTAGATATACTGATATAGTCATATAGATCTAGATCGATTACTAGATCTAGATCTTTTACTTTTAGCATTTTCCAGTTTTCATTTGATGCTCAATGAAATAAAGATCTCTAGATCTACATCTACTAGTTTAACTAGATCTAAATTTATATATTTAGTCTATCTACTAGAATCTATATAGATCTTCTTCGTTCTCTAGATTTAATTTATAGCTAAAATGCAGAAGATTTTTTTCTTCTATTTTTCTTCTTTTTAAAAATATAATCGAATGCATCTTACCAGTCCCAAGAACTTTTAATTATTTAAATTACTAATTATTATACGCACGCACTTAAAACACATATATCAGGGTCGGCCTTTGGCATAGGCAAACAAGACAGCCGCCAAGGCCTAGGGGGGCTACAATTGGCGGGGGCATCGCACAGGACTTAAAACATTTTTTAAAAGAAAAAATAGCAAAACTTGTGCCCAATCTTATTGTTAGTATACACTAGCCAGGCAGCCTGACTAGGTTTTAAATAAATTGCTTAATTTTCTTTTCTTTTTCGCTGTTTTTTTTTTTATTTTTCGATTTGATATGGGGATACCAAATTCACTTTGCATAAGGCCTGCAATTATCTAAGGCCGGCCCTGGACACACACGTACACACTTAATGCACTCACACACACACACACACAATGATGCTTAATCTCCTTAATCGTGCTGCAATTGACGTCTGCCACTGTAAGGTTGGAAAGAGTAATCCAATTAGCCGTAAGGTAAGTGAAACTCTCAGACATTCACAACAGTTGTTGCTGCATCAAAAGTTTCAAGCAATGACTGCACATACAACACCACACTTTTAATTCCCATGTATCTCTAATAACCTTACCCCAATTTTTATGTTCTCTTCTGCATGTTTCTTTTTTTTTTCCTTTGTTCTCTTTTTTTTGTTTGTGATCAAATTCTCACGTTTTCACTTTAGTTTTATTATATTATTGTGTTACATTATTAGTTTGAATGTTACATTTAAATCGTCAACGTCTCTTCAATCCTTTTACGTAGTAAAAATACAACTCTTTGAATCACATGTTGCCCCGAAGTACTACAAACATATTTGTACCCGTAAATTACTGATAAGTAGATCATTGAAGCTTTGCTCTTAACACGGAACAGAAATAAGAACCGATTCGCAGCTTAGTCCATTCTTTACACATTTTTTTAAAAATATTTTGTCAGTCATTAAGAAAAAAACAATAACTCCACAAACTGCATTATACACCCCCCCCCCGTTTTTTTTCCAAAGAAAAAAACATACACATACTTTTTTTTGGCTCTTATATTCACTGGGACAATGTTTTAGGATTTATAATTATTGATTCAGAATAGAGGCCAACGTGTAGGTCTAGATCCAGTCGTTCTAAATTGTTCAGCAAGTTAGTGTTAATTAAACTCTTGACATTTCAATCTGTAGACGATTTATTCACTCAAACACACACACGCTTTCTCACAGAGTTTTCCCACAGATGTTTCGTATTGTTTGCAAAAAAAATTGATAATCACTCTGATCTAAGGAGGATCACTAGATTCACTCTGAGTATTATCTAGATCAGTGCTTCCCAGATCTAAGGAGGATCACTAGATTCACTCTGAGTATTATCTAGATCAGTGCTTCCCAGATCTAAGGAGGATCACTAGATTCACTCTGAGTATTATCTAGATCAGTGCTTCCCAGATCTAAGGAGGATCACTAGATTCACTCTGAGTATTATCTAGATCAGTGCTTCCCAGATCTAAGGAGGATCACTAGATTCACTCTGAGTATTATCTAGATCAGTGCTTCCCAAACAGCTTCCTTAACGGAACACGTCGGAAATGCTGAGTATTTAGCGGTCTGGGAAGCCTTCAAAGTCATCGACTCTCAACTCGGCCAGGGACATTGGAGGGCAACACAGATCGTTGTGGTCACTGACTCAAATATCTGTATTACAGGCTTTGCAAAGCCCTGGACCATGGGCACCCAATATCGACACTGTCATCATGGCCTCACACAACATAAAGCAGCGCTATGGCACTCCTGTAATAATGCAGAGGGTACCGAGTCACATAGGTGTGACTGGCAACAGACTCCTTGGCCCACCAGGGAGGGCAAATTCCACCAACTGAACAGGCTGTAAGTTTTCATCATGCTCTGGCTATAATTTAAAAAAAAAACAGAAATGGAAAAGTGGTTTGAGTGCTGGGACAAGTCCCAAAAAGCACGTGGAGTCTGGGAGCGCATGAGGCGCCCTGACAACACTTCCCAGTGGTGGAGGCTGTCCAGGCCTGAGCAGGCTATTATAGCACAGTGCAGGACAGGCCACTGTTCTGTTGGCTCATATTTCTCGCGGCTATGGCCAAATTTCGATCCACGGTGCCCCCGCTGCGGGGAGGAAGAGGAAACCGTGCCTCATATTCTGTTTGACTGCCCCAGACATGCTGATCTCCGCCTCAACAGGTCTGGGAAACCAAAAATTCTCGACCTGTATGGTGACGTGTATGCACAACGCAAGACAGCAGGGTTTCTGTCCAGGGCTTTTGCAAGAGAGGATTTAAGCCTCTCAAGCCCTCACTCAAATGGAGTTTGATGATGATGATTATTATTATTTAGCGGAACAATTTACTTATTTTTTTTAGAGAGGCTCATTCCCTTAGTAGCATACTCGTAAATTATTCCAGTAGTCTGTGGACCCCAGATACCAGGATATTAAAAGGGGGGGGGGATATTTTAGAGCACGCAACTTAAAATACTGTTTGATAATGTCAACCCTGGGAAGATACTGGGCTTTGTCCGGGGGATAGGGTTGTTTGCGGTGGTCTTATTTGTGATGGAACAGAAATTTATGAATATATACATTTATAGCTTTTATATGGCTCTACTTTCATGCTTATAGCATGCTCAGAGCGCTTTGGTCCAATTTCATTTGTGGATCAGTTGGGGGGAGGGGGGGAGGGGGAGTTGGTTTTCCGTGCTGCCTTTAGGCGCTCAGTAAACACAGCTCTGCCCGGGTGTCGAACCTCGAGCCCCCTTCTAGTTAGCCAAGCCAAGTTCAAGCGCACTTGACCTCTCGGCCACGCTTCCCGCAAATTACAACAGATTTTTACTGAATTAACAGATTTTTACTAAACTGTGAATGAACGTTGTTTTTAGTGACTTGGCTGTGTGAGATTTAGCTTTTGAGATATGAAGGGAGAATGAGCCTCAAAAGCATCAAAAGGTACACAGGTACACATTTAAAAAAAAAAATATTCCTGTACCCTCGGAGCGACAAACCCTAACCCTTTAAAAAAATACATCTGATTCTATTAGAAAAATATTACCTCGATTTCAACATGCGAAACTAGAAGCAATGTAATTGGTAATAAAGATTATCAATTACATTGTAGATAAAGCTCACTACCATTACCCAATTCAAAGAATATCTACATGATTTAGCGAGTGAGTATGCAGATCTTCTGATGCTCGCGGGCAGGGTCGACTGGGTATCAAAATCGGCCCGGGCATTACCACAAATGGCATGTCATATATATTCGGTCGGGGGTAATTTTTACCCCACTCCGCAATTTATATATATATATTAGTGTGTGTATATATATGTAATTAATCTTCATTACATTCTGATCTTTCATTCTTTCAAACTTTTTTTATACCCTAGAATACTATCTTCCTATAATTAGTGGAAAGACAATACACACCGCCAAAGGGCAGCTAGGGAGTCCGGGGGAGCGCGGCGAGCTCCCTCCAGTGGGGTCCGGGGCGATGCCCCGAATCAAGCATTATTTCCGTTATTTTAAGCTTTAAAAATGCCAATTCTGAGGTATCTACAGTGCAATTAGCCTGCTACTCTTCCGATAAAAAAAAATCAAAAACCAAATCTACTATTCAATGGAGTCCAGCGACTGGTAGAAAATGGTAAAATGCTTTAGTTTTTGTATTGGAGAGGGAAGGGAAACTACAAACCCCCTTTTGGCTACGCTCATGAAGTTTGGAAACTGCACTGGGGCAGTAAGTAAAGTTTCCCTTTCAGACATTGAGGTCTGAGGCAAGTGATGGTTTGAAGACCCTCCCCTCCCGGCTACGCCCATGTGTTATATTATAGGTGTAAGCCTAATTCTCTACAAAATATATAAAGTTTGATAAGGCATCGAAAACTGGATGTATGCATTCGTATGATTACATAATGTATTCTATTTATACATGTATGTCTGAAAACTATAAACAATACAATATTAGCCTAATGAGTTTGAAGCTTTTTGGTATTACTTATAGATCTAGATTACAGACTTTTCTTCAAAAAATAAGATTGTTACGTCTTACGCATTTCATGTGTCAATCTAGTCATGCATGTTGATCTGTGACTTAAAATATACTAAATCATTGGTTTTCCTGGCTGACTTAGGCAACCCATTCCATTAAAAGAGAAAGCAGAACGGTTAGAGAGGCACTTACTTAATGTGAAATGCTCTTGCTTCCTCCTAGTACATTCTCAAAAACGCGATTTGTATATGAATATACCATGACCCATTATTTAAAATATAAATCTCCTTTCATTAAATATCGGATGTGGCAGAGCTATATAAATTCTTGTATTTATTGTAATAATTTTCATCATTAATGACTTCATACTAAGCAAAAGTTTGCCATTAATTATAATAGTATAAAAATTGATTTAGATCTAGATTAAATAATTTTTTTTGTAAGCCTTAAGTGTAATATTTTTAGATCTATGTTATTAAAAATAAACAAAAAGAAACTTCATTTTTCTTTTCAAATCGCAGAAAGTAGAGCTTTATACCCATATTGAGCTGTGAATAAGTTGGGTGGTCTGCAATTTCCCGGCTGTGTGTATGTGTTAAAGTTAATTTCTATTAAGTATTGTTAAAGAACTAATTGTCGCTCCTATCTTTTTTTTTTTTTGCTGCGTTATATCAATGTTTTCTCACTTAACCTCTCTCATCCCTCTTTTTGGTTAAATTTCATTGGAACCATTAAAAGACGGGGGAGGGAAGGAGCAAAAAAATAAATAAGGGAGTGCCATCAAAGGCCCATACCAGCTAGCAAAATGATTAGGCCAAACACAACCTCGAAGACATCAAATCAGTCCATGCCGCTCGTGCATAGCAGAAAGTACTGTCTAACATTTGCAAATGATAATACGTACAGTGTATAGTGTATTTTTTTGTTATTCTTATTGAATTTCAAACAAAATTAATTGTAATAAGAATTAAAAAAAAACAACAACAAGAAAACGTGTTCGGGCCTTTGTGTCTTGCTGCTGTCACTTTTTTTTTTTTTTTAAAGTTGTCTGCATTGAATTTTTTTTTCTTTGGTCGCGACCAGACCGGCCCATTTGGTACCGGCCCACCGGGCATTTGCCCGTTTGCCCATATAGCCAGTCCGCCCCTGCTCGCGGGCCAGATCCGGTGTTAAGCCTCTAAAATTTGTAGGTTTATGAAATGAGAGAGCCGCAGAAACTACACGTGGACTCTGAAATTTGAATCCTAAAAGGAAAAGTGAACTGATCTTTACTTTTTTTTTTGTGTGTGGAACATGAAAACAAGCCGCCATATTTGTTTGATCAAGAAAGTGTAGCTGTGTAAAACACAAAAAAACAAGAACATCAACGGATTAGAAAACAATAATGGTGGCATTCTTGGTTAGAGCCGCGAATAAAAGAATGTGAAAAGATTAGACTACGCCTAGACATTGGAGGATCGATGGGAAAAGTTACCCCAAAAAAGAGGCAGGAAAATGAGACGTTTCCGACACGTAAAAAAAATATAAACATAAAAAATAATTAATGTAAGTACCAGATCCACAAGTTTGTAACAAAATAGTTTCGGGTCAATTTCGTGTCGCTTTTTTTTTTTTCGTTCATGTGGCCCCCGACACGAGTGTTGGAAATAAAAAATGGCCCACGGGTCGAATTAGGTTGAGAATCACTGCGTTAGAAGTTTCGTTGGTTACTAATGGGATAAGATGTAAAGCATCTCGCGTCAGTGTTGACTCAAATAAAAGCATTTCTTCTTGAGAAAATTATTGGCAACAAAGTTGGCTTTAACATCTCATCTATATCATCATCATCAACATCATTTGAGTGAGGACTTGTGAGGTTCAAATCATCATCAACATCATTTGAGTGAGGACTTGTGAGGTTCAAATCATCATCAACATCGTTTGAGTGAGGACTTGTGAGGTTCAAATCATCATCAACATCATTTGAGTGAGGACTTGTGAGGTTCAAATCATCATCAACATCATTTGAGTGAGGACTTGTGAGGTTCAAATCATCATCAACATCATTTGAGTGAGGACTTGTGAGGTTCAAATCATCATCAACATCATTTGAGTGAGGACTTGTGAGGTTCAAATCATCATCAACATCATTTGAGTGAGGACTTGTGAGGTTCAAATCATCATCAACATCATTTGAGTGAGGACTTGTGAGGTTCAAATCATCATCAACATCATTTGAGTGAGGACTTGTGAGGTTCAAATCATCATCAACATCATTTGAGTGAGGACTTGTGAGGTTCAAATCATCATCAACATCATTTGAGTGAGGACTTGTGAGGTTCAAATCATCATCAACATCATTTGAGTGAGGACTTGTGAGGTTCAAATCATCATCAACATCATTTGAATGAGGACTTGTGAGGTTCAAATCATCATCAACATCATTTGAGTGAGGACTTGTGAGGTTCAAATCATCATCAACATCATTTGAGTGAGGACTTGTGAGGTTCAAATCATCATCAACATCATTTGAGTGAGGACTTGTGAGGTTCAAATCATCATCAACATCATTTGAGTGAGGACTTGTGAGGTTCAAATCATCATCATCATTTGAGTGAGGACTTGTGAGGTTCAAATCATCATCATCATTTGAGTGAGGACTTGTGAGGTTCAAATCATCATCAACATCATTTGAGTGAGGACTTGTGAGGTTCAAATCATCACCAACATCATTTGAGTGAGGACTTGTGAGGTTCAAATCATCATCAACCTTCTCAACGATAAATGAAGAAATCGGCTTATAGACGTTAAACCAAAATTGTGCCAAAAATTAAAAACATTACTAAACAAAGCTGTCTTACGTTTCGTTTACCTAGGAAGAGTATTTGAAGTGTTGTTTTTTAAAGATATTTTTTATGTTATTTATATTGTTATACTTTAAAATAAATATTGTTTTATATAAGTATGACAACAAGGTTTATTTAATGTACTTGTTAGTTAATGTAAGATATATTGGCAAACGCAAGGTGGAGATTGTACATTGAATTCTAAATATTCCAATAAGTATATCTCATCGAGAGCGAAGCTTAAGTTATAATAGTTATCTCTTTCAATCAATTTAAATTCGGTAATTTAAAAAATATGTCTCTTTCGGATTACGAGTTTGGCGACCACTGGTCTAGGTGATCATTTTTATGCACTATGTAGCGCTGCGGAGGCGAGGTGGCTGAGGGTAAAGTGCTCGGCTTCCGAACCTATGGTCCTGGGTTCGAATCTAGGTGAAGACTTGTTTTTTTTTATTTTGGGATATTTATGGCGCCTCTTAGTCCACCCAGCTCTAATGGGTACCTGACATTAGTTGGAGAAAAATAAAGACGGTTGGTAGTTGTGCCAGCCACATGACACCCTCGTTAACCGTGGGCCACAGAAACAAATGACTTTGACATCGTCTGCTCTGTAGATCGCAAGGTCTGAAAGGAAATTATATTGAGCATTCTAAGCTCTTCTGTTTACATCACAAAATGTATATTCTGTCTGACGCAGGCAACCCACTCCATGCTCTGTTTATAGCACAAAATATATATTCGGTCTGACTCAGGCAACCCATTCCATTCTCTAATAGCACTAGGGAAGAAGGAGCATTAGCATAGATTTGTCTTATCATGGGACAAGGAATATGCGTTTAGTTTTGAGTATTTCTGGGTATTTTATTAGGTTTTGTTTACAGAACATCTACACTGGTTTTGTCTTGCCAGTTGCTTGCAGCTACGAACCAACGATGGAGTAATGAACCATGAGAGAATGTAACGGGTTGCCTGAATCAGACAGGAAAACCAAAGACTTAGCAGAGTTTGAGTCATTGATGAACACGCATGACTAGATTGACACATGAAAAGAGTAGGACGTATTTATCTTCATTTTTCGAAGTAACGTCTGTAATGTATAAGATAAGATAAGATAAAACGAACATGTTTTTTTTACGAAACAGTAGTTCATTTTGTATCGTCTGCTACTAACATGTTCAGACTTTTAATTGATGGATTTTATAGAACTTTCGAGTTGAACTAACTAAAACTTGAAAGTAAGAAAAGTTTATTTCCCCTTTTCAGACTTTGCGATCAATATGGCAGATGATGTAAAGGTCATCTGTTTCTGTGGCACACGGTTAATGAGGGCGTCATGTGGCTATCTTGATAGTAAGTTTAAATAGAAATAACTCACAAAATAATACTTTTAAGGATATTTACAATGGTCATTTGTTCCGCTTCTTTTTTGGTTTGTTTTTTCTACAAATCTTTTTACATAAAAAAAATCTTTTTGTATTTACATTTTAGCGTTTGTATTTTAATATCTTTCAGCAGTCTCTAATCTAATGAGCTTCAATGTTAATCAGCTAAGTAAAAATCATTTCACCCGTTCCATGTAAATATGCACCTGCAACTCAACTATACGTTTACCTTGCTTATTGAGGTAATTAGTAAAACAGTGGACAGTCGTCAGGAGATTGACTGTAGAATGGGGTTGATTTCGATACTTGACGATTCTTTCCGATTACCCGGCTGGTTCGATTAACCGGGTGTCCACTACTGAATCACTATTTTTTCCTCCTCCTCTAGAACGCGTATTGAGCTTACTTCAGAAATCTATAAGTAATGTAAGTTCCCCTTTCAGATCTTGCCATCTATAGGCCCCATGGTTAACAAGGGTGTAATGTGCTCAGCACAACGACCAACCGCCTTTACCTCTCCCCAACTAATGTAAGGTACCCATTAGAGCTGTGTATTCATCAGGTTCGAACCAGGGGCCCCGTTTCGGAAGACAAACGCTTTACCACTCAGCCACCGCGCCTACTGTAAAGAGGATTAATTTTTACATGGTATTACACTTCTTAGTGTGAATTATAACTAATACAATGTACTAAACTATAAGAACAGAACTAGGGACACACACACACACACACACACATCTCTCTCTCTCTCTCTCTCTCTCTCTCTCTATATATATATATATATATATATATATATATATATATATATATATATATATATATATATATATATTGCCTTGATATAGTTCTATATTAGTACATTTCAAATGCGTTATGCATTTCCAAAAGAAAGTTTACAAAATAAGATTCACATTTATTGATACATTGTTAGACCTTTTTTAAAATGTACACAGGCTAGTACATGTAATACAGATGTAACAAATTTGTGTACTGGTCAAATCTTTTTGCTGAATTTCTGCAATCGGCAGACCTTATCTTCACTAATTTGTTAACATATTAGTGACTATCAATTCCAAATCTTCACATTGGCGCATACCACGTTAACAGGCAGCCATCCATACTCAGGCGCACGCACACACACACACTTGAAATTGTAAGAAGTATAAGATGAGAGAGAGAGAGATTTATAGAAAGATTAAGCGAAAGAGTAGCACCTTGAGTAAAATCACTAAATTTAGAAAGCCTTCAGGAGAGAAGATTCAAAAGTAAAGCAGCATACATAAAACACTGAACCATAATCTTCAAATACAAAAACAAAATGTAATAAAATACTCAGAAAGACACAAAGATAAAGGCACATTCCTCGTCCCATAGGCTAGGACAAATTTGTACAAATGCTCCTTCTTCCCTAGTGCTATTAGAGCATGGAATGGGTTGCCTGAGCTAGCCAGGAAAACCAGTGACTTGGCAGAATTTAAGTCATTGGTGAATATGCATGACTAGATGTAGAGGCATGACTCGTAGGACGTAATCATCTTCCTTTTGAAGTAGCGTCTGTATTTTATAAGATAAGACAATAACATGGATGTAAAAAAAGGAATGTAGAACCTCACTTCTATCAAAATTCTTTTTTTTTCAATGTCATGGTAAAGCCAAGAATAATCATACCTATGACGACTATTTCAAATAGAGTTTGTTCATCTTCCAACACATGTACCGGAAGCTCTAAATTGGAACCAGTGAAATCTGCCCGTGTGGAGTATAACCAGAGAATGCTGACCACTTCCTCCAAAACTGCTCTCTTTACCAAGAGGCCCGTATAAGACATCCCAATAGAAAGAAAACTACATGGAGAGCTCCCTGATTTGGAAACCACTGCGCAGTTCATCTCATGTATTGGTCTAGTCATCTGAACACTCCAACATAACAATGAGAACGAAGGAGAAGAAGAAGTTCATCTTCCGGGATCAAGATATATAATCAACTAAATAAGCGGATCTACACGAATAAAATAATCTTATTTGACTCGACCTACGTTATCTCTCATTGACAGCAAATGTCGACAGTTTTTAGCGATGTAGATACTGCATTTACCAGCAGAATGTTTTAAAATTAAGGAATTTTTTTTTGGGGGGGGGGGGCTTGTTAAAAAAATACAAAGCTAAAGATGCATCCTCATTTTTAGACAAAAATTATTTCCGGTCATAATGGCAATGTCTTCGTTTTCAGATATGAGTGCAATGATTCACAACTCAACTAAAACTGGGAATTTTGAGAAATGTTCACTAGATTATATACGTTACAAAAAAGGCTTTAAAAAAAGCAGCAATTAATGCTACTTTTTGGAACACAAAAATTTTCTTTGAGAAATATATACGGATTTAATCTGCATGTTTACTCAGACAACCAAAATAAAGGGGGCTAATTCAGCTTGTACCACCACTTCAGTCTAGTACTATTTCTTTCCCTTGTTTGAAATACCAAAAAAAAAATTCATTAACAATAATTATTTTATAAAAAATTGATTTTTGTGTTGTCAAGTTAAAGTAATAATTGTGAAAAAATGTCAGCTTCATCCCCGAGTGGAGTCGGAGAAATAAACTTTTGGCCAGACAGACGGATGTGGTCCACGGGCCGTAGGTTGGGCCTCAGTGGTGTAATTATGTGCACTTTTGTAATGAAATGATAACGACTAGAATACCAATAACATGGCTTTATTCGACAAAATTAGACTACAGTAAACAGTGAATGAAACCAGCACGTCTAGCATACCACTGATGCAGTCTATACACACACACACACTGGACATGAAACACAACAATGGCCATGACCTTCAGACACGCTGAACGCACGCAGAAAATCAACTCAGTTACACTACAATCACCCCGCCTAAAAGTTATAGGAACATAAACATGTAAATAATAGTGAAGGACAGCGATATAAGAGGCCTTAGTATCCCTACAGAATACTTACAGATTTACTCTATTGAAAAGCATTGTATAACTATAAACAAACACGTTATACACTATAAAATTATCAGTCCCTTATGCATACAAATATTAAGACCAGTTGTCTTGAATAATAATGTAATAAGTAATACAATACAAAAAGTCTAACTAGAAAAGCTATACACTATAAAATGATCAGTTCAAAGTGTGTCATATTAAGCCTACAATTACTGAGTTAGAACTTGTGATATGGAAAAATAATTAAATAAATGTTAGACCTTATAATTAGGTCTGCTTGTTCTTGGTCTTAGGTTATATCTACCAGGACCAATACTGCCGTCGCTTGGAGTTGGTGACATCGGCGGCTCTCTAACAGGAGACTCAGCCCCTGCATTTACTTCTTCTTGATGTCCATTTTCCCCTTGTTGTACATATGTGTTAGGAGCAGCCATTGGTTCTATAGTCACATGGTCAGTAGGCACCTGCATCTGTGTTATAGGGTTTGTCTCCGGCTCAAAGTCTTCATGTCCCATATGTTGATACACCTCTGATTCTCCCTCTCTTGGAACGGGGGCCAAATGTCGCAATGACACTGTTTCTTCTCTTCCATCAGGAAGTCTTTGAGCCGGACATTTGTCAAGTTAAAGTAATAATTGTGAAAAAAATGTCAGCTTCATCCCCGAGTGGAGTCGGAGAAATAAACTTTTGGCCAGACAGACGGATGTGGTCCACGGGCCGTAGGTTGGGCCTCAGTGGTGTAATTATGTGCACTTTATTTTACAAAAGAGTAGTGAAGAGTGCACCGTCCTTACAAACATATTTTAGTCTTTGAATTGATTGATTTTAAAGAATGTTCTGGTAGAACTTAATTAAGGCCTGAGGGAAGGCTGACTGAAAGTTGAAATAAAAACATTAACGAAAAAATACTTGAAAACGAAAATCACCTCCACATGTTTGTTTCGCTAAATTTTTGTTTTTTACAACTTTTTACAAGCATTATAGAATAACTTTTTTTTTTTTGGGACGGTATTTACATGCTAGCGTTTGTGTTTTAATCTTAACTCTTTCTCTCCCAACTGACGATACCAACGTTGATTCCACTAGAATGTGGTAAATAATTACGGAGAGAAAGAGTTAACATCTTTCGCCAGCCCTCCTAGTAGGCTAGCGAGTTTAATTAGCTTACTTAACACGTTCCACGTGTTCCATATAGAAATTCACCTGGAATTTAATGGAGACTCGACTCATTTGTTGTAATGAGGTAAACGTTTGTTTCAATGTCAAGGTCGAGAATATTTACCACCGAGTCAAAAATAGGTCAAGATCAATAGATGAAAATGAAAATTGCTCCACAGAATTAGTGCAGATCTTTGAGAAGTTATTTTTAGTGTTTCTAGATATGACACATTAAGAGAGAAAAAACGTTAAATTTTGATGGGAAGTGCTATTTTCTAAAAATATCTTTGTTACCCAATACCAAGGACAATCTTTTTATAAAGTAAAATGTTTAGTTGAAGACAAATATACCCACGCAAAGTTCTGGAGTTTTGGAGTTCAAGTCCTGGAAAAAGAAAAGGAAGTTTCGTCATCATCATCCCTTGACTTAGTCATAGTGGTGCTCTGACGTAGTGGTGCTGTGACGTAATGGTGCTCTGATGTAGTGGCGCTGTGACGTAATGCTGCTCTGACGTAGTGGTGCTGTGACGTAATGGTGCTCTGATGTAGTGGCGCTGTGACGTAATGGTGCTCTGATGTAGTGGTGCTGTGACGTAATGGTGCTCTGATGTAGTGGTGCTGTGACGTAATGGTGATCTGACGTAGTGGTGCTGTGACGTAATGGTGCTCTGATGTAGTGGAGCTGTGACGTAATGGTGCTCTGATGTAGTGGGGCTATGACGTAATGGTGCTCTGATGTAGTGGTGCTGTGACGTAATGGTGTTCTGATGTAGTGGTGCTGTGACGTAATGGTGCTCTGATGTAGTGGCGCTGTGACGTAATGGTGCTCTGACGTAGTGGTGCTGTGACGTAATGGTGCTCTGATGTAGTGGTGCTGTGACGTAATGGTGCTCTGACGTAGTGGTGCTGTGACGTAATGGTGCTCTGATGTAGTGGTGCTGTGACGTAATGGTGCTCTGATGTAGTGGTGCTGTGACGTAATGGTGTTCTGATGTAGTGGTGCTGTGACGTAATGGTGCTCTGATGTAGTGGTGCTGTGACGTAATGGTGCTCTGATGTAGTGGTGCTGTGACGTAATGGTGTTCTGATGTAGTGGTGCTGTGACGTAATGGTGCTCTGATGTAGTGGTGCTGTGACGTAATGGTGCTCTGATGTAGTGGTGCTGTGACGTAATGGTTGTGACGAAATACGTCCTCTCAATACAGAAGTGACCAGTGCGGAGTGCCATCAAGCGATGATCCAGTCTGATAATTGTTACATGGTTCCGCTTTCATCCTCCCCCCCCCCCCCCCCCAGGTCGCGGGTTAAAGAAGTCAAATGAGTGAGCCCCAAATGAAACAATTCGTCCAATTTAACAATTTTAAATTCGAAAGACTCGATGGCCATTGGATCGTCACTACTCTAACGTATCGCTCGGGAACCTATAAATGCCGGAGACGAAAGTTTCAGGTTAATGCCATTCTAGATCAGAATCACTGAGAAGTCAGAAGACTCTCAAGTCAACGATTCGTTTGGGAACTTGTGTGAGGGCAAAGCGGGTGAGTTGTAAAAACTTTATCATTATTATTTAGTGTATCTTCGCCTGTAACATTTATGTTCATGTATCATTACCATGTTAACACTTGTTTGTTCCCAAATTTTATATTTGTAAATCTCTATGAATATGTGTTCCTCATTTACTCGTCAATGTTGACTGTACTCCCAACGGTGGACATCCACCTTGCAATATAGTTAATCCTAATGTCTATTTATGCATTTGTTATTTATTCATATCCATATTCATCTGGACCTACTCGCGTCTAGATTATTTCCTTGCCTGTGCATATGTACCTGTATATGTGCACATATATATACATTATAAGTATGCTTGTTTTTGTTAAGCACATACTGTGCTGTTACCATGCATCCTTAGGCCCGAGAATCAGTCTCGTCTAACCCCACTATTTTCGGCTTGTCGGCCTGCATAGTTATGTGCCCTTTTCTACCCCCCTCCCTTCTTCTTGTCACGGTCCTCTGGTCACGAGCGACCGCGGGCTTGTTTACCTGTTGGTCAATAAGGTCACAGGGGCTACAACACTGTAATACGGTCCCCCTGTTTCCCTCCTCATTTATGCCCCTGCCTTGTACATTTATATATGTATTTGTATTCTTCTTCTTCTTATTATTATTGTATTATTTGAACAGCAATCATTACTAGACCTAGTAAAGTGTTGTTGACATGTATCTTAGTTAGCCTGAGGGAGACGCTCCTACCCAGGATGCGCCCCTCGCCAACCAGCCTGTATGGTTTAATAATTCAGGCTCCACTCATGTCTCATTTCACACCAGGGCTGGCGTGTTTTTCTGCCTGAAGGCAGTCCTCAACCGCTCTCCACACATCCCCGTTGAGAGTGAGTCACTCATCCCCCTCGACCAGAACTGAAGGCATTCCAGGCTGAAGTCCCAGGAGTAAGCCCACCGCGTGGCATCCTCATCCTCGTCACACTAGTGCCTGCCTACCTGCAGGGCACCAGCAACTGGCTGCCAGCACAACGGAGCTTCTACTTACCCCACCCCGAAGTAGAACCTTGAATAACAGATAAGTGAGAGACAGCCGAATAAGCAAACCATACACGAATTTTTATGAGCAACATCCCAGTGATGATATTATCTTAAACGTTACCATAAATTCTGAATCATTCTGTACACTCCCCCCCCCCCTACTCACTGATTGTATTTCTTCTTAATTATCCTTTATTAAATATTTGTTCTTCCACAAAATCATTAAGCTTTGCGTTTTGCTAGTGCCTGTCTACGTGCCTATACAATACCAACAAAATATTTACCGCGTTGTGGCTCTAAGACTTTACCCCCTAGGAGTCGCAGGCCATCGTCCCCATCGGGAAGTGCAAACGGACCGATCGGCGGACTTATTCCACCACAGTGGTGCTGTGACGTAGTGGTGCATCGACGTAGTGGCGCTGTGACGTGGTGACGCTGTGACGTATTGGCGCTGCGACGTTGGGCTGCTACGACAAAGACAGCTGTAATCTTTAACGTAGTGGTGCTGTGACGTAGTGATGCTGTGATGTAGTGGTGCTGTGACGTAGTGGCGCTGTGACGTAGTGGCGCTGTGCTGTAGGGGTGCTAAGACGTAGTGGAGCTGTGACGTAGTGGCGTTGTGACGTTGGGCTGCTACGACAAAGGCAGCTGTAACGACGTAACGAATCTTTAACGTAGTGTGCTGTAATGAAGGGCTGCTGTGACGTAGTGGTGCTGTGACGTAGGGTTGCTAAGACGTAGTGGTGCTATGACGTAGTGGCACTGTGACGTTGGGCTGCTACGACAAAGGCAACTGTAACGACGTAACGAATCTTTAACGCAGTGGTGCTGTAATGAAGGGCTGCTGTGACGTAGGGTTGCTAAGACGTAGAGGTGCTGTGATGGTTCACTTAAAACATTTTAAGCTCTTCTCTGTCAGCAGCGATCCTTAGCGGAATATCATTGAAGAGGCCGGTCCATTTTTATCCAACAAAACCATGGAGTCTGGCGGCACATGCACCGCCCCAACCGAGACGACCCATTGGTGCATAGTTCACTTCCGGGAACATTATGCTGCCCGTGGCCGACACTTTGGGTTATTACAGGAACCAGTGGTGCATGTCTTGCGAGAGTGTCCGGTGAGGGGAGGCGTATCTGAAGTGTCACCTGACCTGTAAGGGAGTTATGCGGCACAACAGCAGAGTTTCTTACCGTGAGGCCTAATCCTTCCAGACCTGATACCAAATGAAGTTCATACCAGGTCCAGCAATCTAAAAACTAAACGTCTCAATACTGATTTTTCTCCTCCACCCCCCCCCCCACACCTTTCTCAACAATCTCTTTTTTCTTAAACAATCAAAATACAAAAAAAAAAAGCAACAAAAAAAAAAAAACACAAACAAAGCTTATATTAAGTGTATCAATTAATTTTGATTAGTCATGTAATTAAATTTGTAATAAGCCTCAGACGACACTCTATAAAGGGTCAAGTACTATTTCTTTCCCTTGGAAAGGGGACTAATTCAGCTTATACCACCACCTCATATCGTATCATAGCGTGGTACCTACGAAAACTGTTTCCAAAACAGACTTCATGTGTTCATACTTACAATATTGGGTTGTTCAAATCTGAATATTTCTTCACGTTACTTGGCATGCATGGCCGCTAAAGTGATTTGAACCCTTGCCAGACGGTCACAGGGTGCAATACAATACATGGACTTTAAAACCAATTTCGTGTTGTATAACTCTTGAGTGTGGTGTTGAACTTTTGGCATTAACAGAACCAACAAATATACAATGCTAATTGATTATACGTACAACTATAATATTCTTTAATATGCCTACTCTCATGGATTAATGTGGTGGCTTGCATGAGCAAACTTGGTAGAAAGTAGATAGATAGATAGATAGATAGATAGATAGATAGATAGATAGATAAATAGATTAGATAGATAGATAGATAGATAGATAGATAGATAGATAGATAGATAGATAGATAGATAGATTAGATTAGATTAGATTAGATTAGATTAGATAGATAGATAGATAGATTAGATTAGATTAGATTAGATTAGATTAGATTAGATTAGATTAGATTAGATTAGATTAGATAGATAGATAGATAGATTGATAGATAGAACCATGAACTATGAACGATTTCAGTTTTGTGGCCAGACTTTTGTGCCGTGACAAGCTAACCTGTTTGTCTTATGTGTTATTGTAATTGAAAGGAGAATCGGATTAAAATATCATAAATCCAGACACAGAAAATATTTCCAATAACTTTTCATTACATCTCCCAAATCAACCAGAGTAGTTACACATGGACCTAGACAAGAAGGAGAAGCAGACATGGAAAGCGATGGGCAGACAACATAAAGAATGAACGAGCCTGGCATGGAAAGATATTCTTGTCATGGCCAAAGAAAGAGGAATGGAGAAAGACGGTCGACTGATCATGAGTGGTACCCCAACGGTCTAACAGAATAAGGGATGAGTGATGTTGAGGGGAAGATGGTGTTGATGCTGAGGGTGCCTTTATCTCTCTCTCTCTCTCTCTCTCTCTCTCTATATATATATATATATATATATATATATATATATATATATATATATATTAAGATAATTTTATTGATCCAATCAAATATAAAGAGAGAGAAGGATGTGTTTGTATGAAATAGATAGATATAGATATATTCAATGTTTTTTTTTTTTTAAAAAAAATAGGTGCCTGTACTCTGTGATGGATTGCCTAACTTAATCTATTAATACTTTAATAATAAATGTTTGAATACAAGAAAAGTATAAAACTTTTCCCTACATTGAAAAAAACGCCGGTACGCCGTACCGGTGCGTACCGTCATAAAAAAGTACTGAGTAATATATATATATATATATATGTTTACTTTAAACAAAGTGGTGAAACAGAGAAAGACAGTGAAACAGTCAAACTTAAAAACAATCAATGTCTTTCACAGTTGTATGTATCCGTAAGAAACCGAATCACCCAGAGATTTTCTACCTTTCGATGGCCAGATAAGAAAATATCAAGATGGCGCCAAATCTCGTTACCGGTTTGCATCTCGTGAGAGACCTCCAGCTAGCAAGCGTCAAATTACGTCACACAAGGGAATCATTTCCTGTCGAGAGAGAAAATGAAGGGAGGCTATCCCAGCAGTCATCTCTTATGTGTAACTCTGTCTGATCTATTATATTATCCTTTAGTTAGAAACCCAGGAGTTCCCAGAGCGTGTCCAGGTCTATTGGTTCTATTTAAAATGGCCACATCACAAGGTCCTCAGGGCTTGCAAAAACCTTCTTTCAGGGAACAGTACCAGGAAGAAGAAGAAGAAGAAGAGAAAGACAGAGGAAACGATAGGAAAAGAACATCGAAGAATGGACAGGCCTCTCATTGAATGAAATCCTAACCAAGGCAAAGGACAGAGAGTAATGGAGAAAGACGGTTGACAGATCTTGTGTGATGCCCTAACGGTTCAACAGACTAAGGGATAGGTGAAGGGGAGTAGAAGGGGATTTAAAATTTCTGCAAAATTGACGCTTCATATTAAACATTCGCAAATCTATATCCATTAAAATATTAGCTTATTATTTATTAGAATACTTCCTAGATATGCATACCTTCTTCATGGCTGTTTTTTTAAACTGTTTTTTTTCTTTAGCTTTGTCATCTCTATTGCAATTTTTTTAGTTCAGCTTCTAAATAAATGATTTAATTTTGACTAAAGTTTATGGTTCTATTATTGGATACTTTTATTCTCAAGAGGACCCATAGTGATGCCAGCCTCCTGCTGTCGTAGATTGACTTGAAAACTAAATCGAGGTAGTTCCTCTTGTTGAGCGCTTTGTGACAGTAGGGCCCTTCACTGGGAAGACATTCCCGTTCATATACTGGCAATTACTTAGGCTGTAGAGAAAACAACTGATTTTATTTTGGCTCGCTTTTCTTCAGGAGCTGAGGCTAATGTTTTATTTTACTGTCTCAACATAGTGCAGTCTAGGGTTATGTCTTCCCAGAAGTTAACATCTCTCTCCACATAGTGCAGTCTAGGGCTATGTCTTCCCAGAAGTTAACATTTTTCTCCACATAGTGCAGTCTAGTGTTATTTCTTCCCAGAAGTTAACATCTCTCTCCACATAGTGCAGTCTAGGGTTATGTCTTCCCATAAGTTAGCATCCCTCTCCACATAGTGCAGTCTAGGGCACGGGTCGGCAACCTTTTGAGTCAGAAGAGCCACAACAAATTATATAATATACATATCATGTATTAGATGATTATTATTTTTTTATTTCGGTATTAACTAAAGAAGTTCAACATTTACTTACAACACTAACTTGTACTTCACTAACAAACAGGTGAGCAAACAAATTCATGGGGGAGGGTTGTGGTGACAGGCGAGTACAAGTGGCTCAGAGATAGAATCGGCGCCTAATTTTCGTTAAACGATTCGGAACTATTTTTTTAAAATGTTTCGATAAAATAAATAATATTTGCGTATAAACTTGAGAGCCGCAGCTTCACATCCAAGGAGCCGCATGTGGCTCGCGAGCCGCAGGTTGCCTACCCCTGGACTAGGGCTATGTCTTCCCAGAAATTGATATCCACTGCATTAACTACATCCAGATATGACGACCTGATTTAGTTTGGCTCAACCCGAGCAGCTCATAGAGGATGGCTTTCAGAATAGCCTGCGTCCATACTCTATCGTTAAAAATGTTGGTTAAGGCCACGCCTTCAATGATGTAGGCCTGCTTTGTTCTTATGGACCGCAAGCCGTTCTTCCATTTACATAACGTAAGCGTATTTCACTGGTTATTTTTCAGATGGCTATTGGATTATTTAATTATATTTATTTCTCTTATTTAAATGACATTAATTTTTTTTTTTAAAGGAAACCTCAGAATTTGCGCTATTCAGTTTTAGCTTTATCATCATAGGAATCATTGGGCCTTAGGCCTCTTTTCTTTGCCTCTTTTTTGGGCTTTATGTGCCTCTTTTATGGGCCATCTTGCCTCTTTTGTGGGCTTTTTTTTTTTTTTTTTTTTTTTAATAATATGTTTTTATTTGTAAGTTATCATAATTCACAAGTATTAAATCATAAACAATTGAAAAGTGATTAACCTAAAAATATAATAATAGTAATAGAGATATTATTTAATATCAAAGACATACTACCTAAAGACAGAAAAATGATACAAGTATACTCTACTCCAGAACAATCAACACAATATCAGATATCCCTGACCCCCAACACCCTATTTTTGAAAAACTACATGAGCATTGTACATTAACATGTACATGTGCAGTAAATGACATTAAAGGTTATTGTAAAGTTATTTGCCAACTTTCTTTGATCTAAAACAATCGCAAAGGACCTACTTTAAATGTAACTTAAATATGAAATTAAAGTTAGTTTTGTATATTAACCTGCTGAAAGAAATGTTATCTGTTATTGATGCAATTATTTGTGAAAATGAAAAATATATAAAGCTATTTCTACTTTTTTAGAAGCTAAAAATATTTTGTTTTATTGTTTTTTCTCTTGCTTCCTATCAAATAACGTACAATCTAAAAAAAAAATAATAATTACCCCCCTTATGTCCGTGCTAAAACGATTCATAAAACTATTTTCTTTTATAGTCGAATTAGATTAATCAGCGCACCGGTTAAACGGGCCAGCTGCTTATTCGAATCCCAAAGTACCTAAAAAATCTTATTTAACAGTCCAATCTGGTTAATCGGATGACCAGCAATAGCTAACACAATTGCGTCCCGATGTGGTCCGGATTAACCGGATTTGACTATATCTCACAGATGTTAAACTTGACAGACTGACGGACCAACAGACTAACAGACTACACAAAACCAAAAGCGGGAAACTTGAGGAAGTGTGACGTCTTAAACGCGATAGAAAGTAACAAAAAAAAGTAACAGAAGATGTAGGAAGGTAAGTCCCACAACAGGTGCAAGACCAAGAGGACATTCTAGAACCCTCGAGATATCGTTGTATCGTCTGCCCATCAACAACAACAAAAAAACAACAACAAAAAAAACACAAGCACGTGATTAGTTCAAAAGCCAATAACCAGATTCGACTTCGTGAATGAGGCTTTTAGCTGTACAGGAACAGAAGACTTCCTGGATTGTTTCTCAATAATGCTCTAGTGTAGCAGTCAAGATTTGAAGGGGGCTCATTGTGGCTTGGGCCCATTATTAAAGGTCCACAGGCGGTCCTTAAAAAAAATTACTGCAAGAATTTGAAAGCACATTATTTTTCCACACTTTTGTTTAGCCCCCTGTCTATGTACAGTTGTTGTCGCTATTGAGTTAGAATCAGCCAAGTGTTTTAATATTATGTAATTGTTACGACTTGCTGCTCGTTAGGCCAGAAAAAAAAGCCGCTTTTTTTTAGGAAACAAATAGCATTGATACAATAAAATGTTGATTGTGACATGTTGGGGCTTTTGTCCATCCCCCGCCAGTGCTCTGTCTGTCTGTCTGTCTGTCTGTCTGTCTGTCTGTGTGTGTGTGTGCGTGCGTGCGTGCGTGCGTGTGTGAATGTTGCAAGATAAGCGGCATTGTCGTCAGCGGTCTTAGGAAAGACAGACGACTCCAGGACGCCAGAGCGAAAAGACGTGTTTTTAGCGTCCCCCGTAAGGGGAAAAGCCGCTATTAGGTTTGTGCAAAATGTCCGTTTGTCGGTCTGTCCGTCTGTCAAACTCAGATCTCGAAAACTAGAAGAGATATGAAAAATATTATTTCATCATTAAATGCGGATTGAAAAGTTTAGGTGCAACGGCTACTTTTGGTTTTCTAAAAGCAAACCGTTTAATTTTTTAATTTATAAAATTAATTATGCAAGCGTTTTTTTTCATAAAAATGCTCCAATTCTAAAACAATTACGTAAATGTAAGGGAGGCAATGTTACAATATGCTAACAAAGATAGACAATTTTTGTGTATTTTCAGTATCACTAAGTCAAATATATCTATAAAATGTACGGAAATGTTTACAACAAATATAAATAATAGTTAAAGATGTTTTTTTTTTTCTGGTCAAATAGCTGCTAAAATTAAAAGATAACTTTTCTGTTTGTTTATAAAGGCTATTTATATTGAGTTAGATTTTGTTCAGAACAGTATTTTATACTGTTACAAAAGTCGGCTATATGTATAACATTTCACCGGCTACATCGGTTTAGTTGTCTACCAGCAGTTTGGTGCTATAAGTCAACGACAGAGAAAAGCAATAGGAAGACAACATCAAGGAATGGACGGTCATGTCATTGAATGAAATTCTATCAAAGGCAAAAGACAAGATGAGAATGGAGAAAGAGGGTCAACAAATCATGTGTGGTGCCCCAACGATTCAATTGGTTTTTGACCTGCAGGCCATTTTAATTTCCGACACTCGTGTCGCGGGACAAATGACCGAAAAGGTACACAAACAAAATGAAATTGACCTGGAACTATTTGATTAGTGACCCGTGGATCTAGTACTTAATGGGATATTTGAAGTTTACTTAAAATATAAGAAATATTCTAGTTATCTTTACCACAGACTCATTTTCTTGTCTTTTTTTTTTTGGTAAATATTCCCATCAATCCTCCTGTCTCTAGGAATTTAACTATCTTTTATTCGCGGCTTAAAGAATGACGTCATATTTGTTTCATCGCAAGGTCTGAAAGTGGAACTTTCAATACAACTTTCGTTCTTACGAATCAAATATGTTGGCTTATTATGACGTTCCACAAACAAAAGTTAAAATCCGTTCACTTTTCCTGGTAGATTTTATATTCAGAGTCCCATTTTATAAACGCACAAACGTTAAAGGACATGGAACCTATCCATCAGAGATAAATTGAGGGCCCTAACTAACGTTTTGGAGGGGGAGAAAATTCTCCACTTTGTGCCGACATTTCGGAACCATGTCGCTTTCCGGATCTGGCCCGCTGGCCGTATTTTTGGCATCACTAAAGGATAGGTGAAGGTGAATGGGGGGCAACCAGTGTTCTTGTGTCAATAGCAGCATGCGTGAACTCCTGGTGGGTCGACCGATTTCTGTACTACATAGTGTTTATGAAAGGGGAAAGCACTCCCCACTACTTTTATTGCAAGTTGATAGCTCCTTTCATTACTAGAACCTCCCTCGTTTGCGAGTCTGACACAGTGACATCACACCACGAGCCAGTGGCGTGGCTAGCCATGTGCGGGCCGCACAGGGTATCACGTAATGAGGGGCATCAAGCTAAAGACAAAATTTGTCAGTAAAAACTACACATTTGTATAACTCATGAAAAAAACAGAAACAAATACATTTAATGTATTTGTTTCGATGCTTAGTTTTTCGCCTATATGCTTTCTTACATTTAATGTAAGCTGTTTATTACCTTAAATCCAATTAATTACATATGTTTAAAGCTATGAAGGCAAGGCACTTTTACACTGTCTTCAGAGATACATGGTACAGTTTTACTTCACTGTTCAATGCTCTGTATTTATAAGAGGGACAAAGTTGTGTTGGTACATTTTTTTACTCAATTATTCAGTACACTTTTTTTTGCTTCCCCTGCTTCCCCTTCTCAACAAGATCAAGTACTACATCTCATATACATTTAAATCCAACACTGCATTGAATGTGTGATGGAGGTTATCTACGAACATTGAAAAGTAACGAGACCAACAGAGCTCACATTCAGTCATCGCTTTCTGTGAAGGAATTTGTAGTTCAACTGTAGGGAACAGTATTGGCAGCAAGGCGCAAGATTTAATTCAAGAATAGGGAAAGAGGGAAGAGATTATCCAAAGAGAATCTTGGACATCATTTGTTTTCTCTCAAAGCAAGATCTGGCACTCCGTGGTCATCGCAAACAAGTTAAAGAAGTATTAGAAGGTCAAACATCAAAGCAATTTCTTGAATTTAGTGAAACTATTATCCAAGAAATAAGAACCAATCCTGACATAACTTGTGCTTCGAACCAAGCTTAGTTCTACACCAAATGCGTAAATGTCACCAAGAACACAAAGCGAGTTTATTGTGATTTAGGACGATTACGAAATCATGATGAGAAAAAAATCTTGATGGTGTTCCAAACAGTATTGACAAAAACAAATTTCCTATGGATACAAAGATACTTCAACGGTTGTCGCAGTTTCTTCAGAAAGCCTCCAACGTATGAAACAAGGATCCGTTAAGCTCTTGAGTTTGATAAAAACATATTCACTAGATGAATCAGTCTCGAATATCACCATCTTGATTCGCATATTTCTGACGATTGTGGTAAGCAAGCGAAATAGTTCTAAGCTTTAGTTAATCCAGAATTACGACATACTCATTAAGGCAATTTAGTCTATTGAGCAAATGCTGGTACAAAGAAAAAGGTTTTGATAAAATTATTGATAAATTGCTAGTAAGAAAGCAAGCACTAGGATATATCTGTAGTAGGCTATCTTTTTGTAAAATTGATTTTTTTATCGAATCAGCGTACTTGAACATTGAATACACATTTCTTTTGGAGAAAAAAAAAGAACGTTTTACTGTTTCTTTTTTTTTTTGGGGGGGGGGGGGGCATCATGAGAGCCTGCCGCACCGGGCATCAAATACTCTAGCTACGCCACTGCCACGAGCTAATCGCTAGAACGTCTCTGACACTGGCAATATATTCGATTTCCTCGCATTATTACTGCACATTACATTTAGGAAGCTGAAGACGCCAGAGGACCGTGTACTTAATTTGAAGCAATTACACGTTGAGCATGTTGTGACATGGAGCGTTCTTGTCCAGGAATGGTTCAGTCACGTGATGTGTTCACAACCCCCCCCCCCCAATTTCCCCACTTTACCCTCTTTTTTTTTCTTTTTTTTTTGCCACAAACTTAGAATACGTAAGGGAGTCATGTCGACTTGCGAGAACAATGACACGCTGACCGAGTGGTGAAACCCAAGTGTCTCACGTTCAAATCCAGGTGATCCAGACCAGGACCAGGCATTTGTGATGGTTTCTGGTTCGAACTCTGACCGCCACCACTCCCTGCCCACCCGCAGAATGAGCTGGGGTGTAATAGTTGTCAGCCAGGAAGAAACGTTAGAAATCAACCACTTTTAAGGGGAAAAACTGAGATTCAGGGATTTAAACACAAACATTAGGAAACTGATCGCCCTAGACGAGAGGTTCTGAAACTAATTTGACCCGAGACCTCAATACAGTCAAAACCTGTTCATGGACCCCTATGTGAAAAAGCTAAATAAATGCACAGTACAAAAGTTACAGATGTAAAAAAATAAATAAAAATAAAACATTTTGTTGAAGGAATGTGTATTCAGATTGTAACTTTCTGTTTAAAATAAAATTGTAAAAAAAATAAATGACTCGAACTATATTGATGAGATTTTATAAATGCATTTCTTGTCCGCCACAATCTTTGTAACTAGCAACCGTGAATCTCCACGAGCATGAATTTCTTGTCGGCTTACTTTTATTTGTAATGAGGTTCATATCGGCACTCAATCCACGTTCCACCAAATAAACAGTCAAATAAACAGTCAAATAAACAGTCAAATAAACAGTCAAACAGTCAAATAAACAGTTAAATAAACAATCAAATAAACAATCAAATAAACAGTCAAATAAACAATCAAATAAACAGTCAAATGAAGTCAAATAAACAGTCAAAAAAACAGTTAAATAAACAATCAAATAAACAGTCAAATAAACAGTCAAATAAACAGTAAATAAAAAGTCAAATAAACAGTTAAATAAACAACCAAATAAACAGTCAAATAAACAATCAAATAAACAGTAAATAAAAAGTCAAATAAACAGTTAAATAAACAACCAAATAAACAGTCAAATAAACTCAAATGAACAGTCAAATGAACAGTCAAATGAACAGTCAAATAAACAGTCAAATGAACAGTCAAATAAACAGTCAAATAAACAGTCAAATGAACAGTCAAATGAACAGTCAAATGAACAGTCAATTGAACAGTCAAATGAACAGTCAAATAAACTGTCAAATAAACAGTCAAATAAACAGTCAAACAACTTCTGTATAATGACCCATAGAGAAATACGAATCTGTTTCTGTAACCAGAATTTGTGGTATCTTTTTTCAAACACTGGTTTCAGTTCCTTGTTTGTGGATATTTCACTAGGCTGCTCCTGTATGAGTAAAGATTCATGTGTGATTGTGATCTGAGTATATCCACTTGGTTCAATACCCAGTCGGGAATATCCAAGTGAAGAATGTCTTTCCAATTCCTTGGCATAGGCCGTCATAGAATACCGTAGTTCGTTATAGGCAAAGGAAACCAGTAGCGAGGGATGAGTTTATTATCAGAATTCAAATAAACTGCCTTTTAAAAGTTTTCATCTTTCTCTTTGAGCCACGGACATTGCACTAATTTAAATATAGGGACTAGTTAAGTGTAGACATTTTAACGCAGAGATTTATCTATGAATGTGTCTATATTATTTATCTCACGAAAGCCGCGGGACACTTGATACCCACAGAAAAGCCGTTGCCGAATATAGAGGCAGAAGATGACTAAAATAAAACAACGTAACCAGAACCCCCGTGTGGTAACGACTTTGTCTGCATCTGTAAGTAAAGTGAAGTACCCGTTTCATACCTTGCTATCTACTGGGCCGATGATTTATAGGGCATCTGTTTCTGTGGCTCACGGTTTAACGAGGGTGTCATGTGATCAGCACAACAACCAACCGCCTTTACTTTTCCCCAACTAATGCAAGGTACCCACCCATTAGAGCTGGGTGGACTCAGAGGCATCCTCAAGATTCCGAAATTAAAAATCACAGTCTTCCCCTGGATTCAAGCCCGGGCCCCCCGGTTCGAAAACCAAGCGCTTTATCACTCAGCCACCTCGCCTTCAAATATGACAACGTCTTGAATATTTTCTAAATCAATTTTTTTTTTCAGCCTGATGTCTTCTTTAACATTGCTTTAATACAGTGGTTCCCAAACTTTTTTTGTCTCGTAGACCCCTTGCCATGTATTCCAGTTTTCGGTAGACCCCCCTGCTTAGCTGATTATGCATTTTTCAAAATTCATCAGCTTCATATGCGTTCGTTGTTCTCACTGATTTCTAAGTCGTGCATATTCAATGGAATTTAAATTTAAAATTAAGCGAATACAAATTTAGCATTTATGACATGAATTTACCAAACAAAAATTCTACGCCAATAAGTGGGATGTACGGTGGGCTGATTTCTTTTTGGATTCGGCCATGTTTCACAAAAACACAATTAAGATATTTAAATACGATGTTAACAGTTACAAATTTGAAAAATTCACTGGAATATCAGGGTTGAAATTGAAAAGATTAACGAAGGTACAAATCATATAAATCAGTGTAACTGTGAGTTAATTTCATTAATAGGAAATAAAATGTATGTCTCGACCTGGTTAGATCGTAGATCCCCATTTACATCTCATAGACCCCCAATTCATGTTTTCACTCTCGTAGACCCCTTGGAAGTCGTAGACCCCTGGGGGGAGGGTCTATATAGACCACTTTGGAAATTACCGCCTTTATAGACCTACAGGTCTTTGCGATTTCCCACTTATATAATCTGTATATAAACCTTTCATTAAATGAAAATAGTCCCAACCAATGTCTGCATCAGATATGGAAAAATGTGCTGGTCGCAATTTGGTTTTTGTGTGATCACATACTGCACCCAATCATGATCTTCAGAATAGAAGAAAATGCCGTACATATTCCCAGACTTTTTTGTCTCGTAGACCCCCTCTATGTCTATTTCAATGTCTAAGTAGTCCTTTTTTGGTGAGCTGAAAGGTGCCCCCCACGGAAACGCTTTCAAAACCAGCTTAGGCGCCAACTTGCTTTAACTGACATAGTAGAGAACACCTGGTTGCAGTGTTGCGAGCGGCCTCAGGACGAGACAGCTGGAGGTCACTTACAAAGGCCGCGGGATACACCTTGGAGACCAAAAGAAAATCCACTTCCGGTGACAGACGTATACGGTTAAAGGAAAATCTAAATCCACCACCGGAAGACAATGGTTATGCCTGAAAGGGCAGAGGCAAAATATATAGGTCGCGGGTTGGAAAATAATGCATTCCTCGCTAATCTTCGAACTCGAAGACAAGCCTTATTATTATTATAGACTGCATTTTAATCATATTTCATTAACTAATTTAAATGCAGTCCCGAATACAAGCGCATACGGCAAGAGATTAATTTAAATGGGAGTCGGTTGATAACGTATTTGTCAGCGTAAGTAGCGATAATCATCATTGTGATAATCATCATTGTGATAATCATCATTGTGGCTCAACTGAGGCCCTAAACTTGCAGTCCTACAGCTATCATCAGGGAAGGACTATGGTAGCTATAGCGATAGCTGAGTATCTATTGCCTGTTCATTAAGTAAATACAATAAAGTTAGTACATCTTTTAGACCAATCGGAAGTATGTTGTAAACCCAGTAAGACTGTTTTATTTGTCCCTTATTGAAATTCGTTGTTACTACAAGGACTATTTTTTTTCATAAAAAGAAAAAAAGAAAAGAAAACTATTGTTGATATTTAAAAAAGCAAAACATAACGGAAGGCAGATACTAAGAGCAGACAACGAATAGTACGTCTTTTCTCTTATCAGCCTGTTATTGAATAGATTACCTCCTCTTGTCTCGTTCAAACTATCCGATAAGAAATTAACTCCCCCTGAGATGTCGTAATATTTGTCCTCTTACAAATGAAAAATATTGTCTAGGAATTCGCGTGTGTGTTTAATAAGAATATAGAAGAAGAGAGAGAGAGAGAGAGAGAGAGAGTTATGGAGAAAGAGAAAGAGAGGAAAAGAAGAGGTATCGAAGAAAAGATAGAGTGAGAGAGAGAAGGAACTTGATAGAATGAAAAATTAGAGAGAGAGAGAGAGAGAGAGAGACAAACTGAAGCTGTTTAAGATGAGAGGGGGCTCGTGCTGAGAAGTAAAAAAACAAGAAACTTAATTCAATTTGGGAACACAAAAACAAAAAAAAAAAAAAAAACAAAAAAAAAAAAAAAAAAAAAACAGAAAATGGTAAGTGCACTATTTCTTGTACTTTTAAAGGTCGATTCCCCCCAGAACAAGTTCATCTTTTATAGACATGTATAGCTCCGCAAGAATCACTTTGTAATTATTTCATTATAATAAAAAAAAAAAAAGAAATAGTTTGTCTAGGCTCGTTCACCTTATCACCTAACACCTTATCACCTATCACCTTATCACATATCACCTTATCACCTATCACCTTATTACCTATCAGCTTATTACATATCACCTATCACATTATCACCTTATCAGCTATCACCTTATCACCTATCACTTTCGCTTCTTCCTCTATCACTCTTTCTCCCCTTCCTTTATCACACTTTCTCCCCTCCCTCTATCACTCTTTCTCACCTTCCTCTATTACACTTTCTCCCCTTCCTCTCTTCCTCTTTCTCCCCTTTCTCTATCACACTTTCTCCCCTTTCTCTCTTACTCTTTCTCCCCTTCCTCTCTTACTCTTTCTCCCCTTCCTCTATCACACTTTCTCCCCTTCCTATCACATTATCACCTATCACCTTATCACCTATAACCTTATCACCTATAACCTTATCACATATCACCTTATCACCTATCACCTTATTACCTATCAGCTTATCACCTATCACTTTCGCTTCTTCCTCTATCACACTTTCTCCCCTTCCTCTATCACACTTTCTCCCCTCCCTCTATCACTCTTTCTCCTCTTCCTCTATCACACTTTCTCCCTTTCCCCTATCACACTTTCTCCCTTCCTCTATCACACTTTCTCACCTTCCCCTATTACACTTTCTCCCCTTCCTCTCTTACTCTTTCTCCCCTTCCTCTATCACACTTTCTCCCCTTCCTCTCTTACTCTTTCTCCCCTTCCTCTCTTACTCTTTCTCCCCTTCCTCTATCACACTTTCTACCCTTCCTCTCTTACTCTTTCTCCCCTTCCTCTATTACACTTTCTCCCCTTCCTCTCTTACTCTTTCTCCCCTTCCTCTCTTACTCTTTCTCCCCTTCCTCTATCACACTTTCTCGCCTCCCTCTATCACACTTTCTCCCCTTCCTCTATCACACTTTCTCCCCTTCCTCTATCACACTTTCTCGCCTTCCTTTATCACTCTTTCTCCCCTTCCTCTATCACACTTTTTCCCCTTCCTCTCTTACTCTTTCTCCCCTTCCTCTATCAGTCTTTCTCCCCTTCCTCTATCACACTTTCTCCTCTTCCTCTATCACTCTTTCTCCCCTTCCTCTATCACACTTTCTCCCCTTCCTCTCTTACTATTTCTACCCTTCCTCTATCACTCTTTCTCCCCTTCCTCTATTACACTTTCTCCCCTTCCTCTCTTACTCTTTCTCCCCTTCCTCTATCACACTTTCTCCCCTTCCTCTCTTACTCTTTCTTCACTTCCTCTCTTACTCTTTCTCCCCTTCCTCTCTTACTCTTTCTCCCCTTCCTCTCTTACTCTTTCTCCCCTTCCTCTATTACATTTTTCCCATTCCTCTCTTACTCTTTCTCCCCTTCCTCTATCACACTTTCTCCCCTTCCTCTCTTACTCTTTCTCCCCTTCCTCTATCACACTTTCTCCCCTCCCTCTATCACACTTTCTCCCCTTCCTCTATCACACTTTCTCCCCTTCCTCTCTTACACTTTCTCCCCTTCCTCTATCACACTTTCTCCCCTCCCTCTATCACACTTTCGCTTCTTCCTCTATCACACTTTCTCCCCTTCCTCTATCACACTTTCTCCCCTCCCTCTATCACACTTTCTCCCCTCCCTCTATCACACTTTCTCCCCTCCCTCTATCACACATTCTCCCCTTCCTCTATCACACTTTCTCCCCTTCCTCTATCACACTTTCTCCCCTTCCTCTATCACACTTTCTCCCCTTCCTCTATCACACTTTCTCCTCTCCCTCTATCACATATTCTCCCCTCCCTCTATCACATATTCTCCCCTTCCTCTATCACACTTTCTCCCCTTCCTCTCTTACTCTTTCTCCCCTTCCTCTCTTACCCTTTCTCCCCTTCCTCTCTCACTATGTCGCATCCCGACAAACAAGCGATCTATCGAAACACTATTACTTTATGATTATTAAAATAAACATAAACCTCAACACCCATTTTACAACAAAGTTTCTGGCCTCCTGTTGGCAAAGACGGAACTAGGACTGCAGTAGGCACCCTCGCACTGTAACCCCTAGACAACGAACTGCACTACCACCCAAGGCAGTCCATCTATAGCAGTGATTCCCAAAGTGGTCTATATATACCCCCAGGGGTCTACGAAGACTTCCAAGGGGTCTACGAAAGTGAAAAAATAAATTGGGGGTCCATGAGATGTCCACGGGGGTCTACGATAATAAATTACATTCAATCAGGTTGCGACTTTAATTTTCACATCCCACTAATGTAATTATTTATTAAACTAATCTATGATTTGTACCTTAGTTAATCCTTTAAATATGTATCATGCTATTCAAACGAAAAATTGTAGCATTTAATTTCAATACTTATTTCACTAGCTTAATTTTGTCGACATGTAACTAATGCTAAACATAAAGAAAGACTGTACAGCGTTGATTTTTTAACATTGGGATTCATTCTTTCCTTGTCAAAGAAGCGGTTTTATGACGCTATGAAACCAATTACGCTGGAGGATCGTTTGAGACGATGCCAGCCTGACAAAATAGATAAAGGTTTGAAAAACTTTCGAACACTCAAAGATAAAGTTCAGAATAGACCCACAAAATCCCTCTTCGACATCATATAGAGAAGATGATGGTTTGTAGGCGACTTACAATATCTCTTTACTTATAGCAAAAACCGGTTGATTTTATCAGCCATTGTAGTTTTAAAAACTGTTTTACACAAACCTACATCTGATATTATTAAAACATTTTCTTTAAGCAACAATACAGTTCAATGGCACATTAGTGGTATGAGTTATAAAATTGAAGGCTTCTTATGTAATGCTTTATAAACGACATACATTCTGTGTTTTGGATCAGCGGTATCACAGGCTCTGACAGAATGTAATGCTGTGTGCTTCAAACTGGTTAAGGGCCGCCGGCTCCTTATTTTTAACAGGGTTGACCCACGAAATGTTTCCAGTGTTTGGGTAAAGTTGCAAGCAGCAGAGGTTTGAATTCAGTTTTCCTTCTGCTAGGTGGGCAGCAAGCCAAGGCTAATGAGCCCTTCCTGCTCAGGTGCCAGTTACTCAACTTCGCCCCTTCTCCTCTTAGTGAAAACAGTTCTGTACATCCAATATTTGAGCCACACGTGAAAGATCAACAAATAGGCCTACACGAGAAACTGCGCTTTGCGAAAACTTTTACAAATAAGGCAAATTAATTAATTGATTAATTAATTTTTAATGTTTGATGATTACATCATAGAACAACAAATTCCTATATGAAACATAATATCCATAGCAACGGATAATAGACGTGCAAGAAAGACATTTCCAGTGTGTTTTGGTGATTCCAGTAAAAAATATTAATTGTTATTTTAATTGGTTTAAATTTGAATTTCATGAATAAAAAAAGATTATCTATATCTAATATATATATCTAATATATCTAAAAATATCTATTTTTCATTCTTACACTCACTACTATTAGAAATTAGTTTTAAAAAATGGAGTTGATGAATTTGCAAAAATGCAAATATAAGTTAAGCAGGGGGCATCCATGGCGCGAAGGGGTTCAATGAACCCGGGCCCACAAGCAATAGGGGCCCACAGCTGTGGCGTAGCAACCATGGCGCGAAGTAGCTTATTACGCTTGGGCCCATGCCTCAAGGCCAGTTGGAGCCCACATTAGAACTTAGGAAGAACATTTATTTGTTCATTTGAAACACTTTTAAGTAGTTTAACTCTGTTAAGAAGTTGTAAAAACATTGACTTTTAAGAAACTATTACTTATATACAATCCTAACTGAATCAAACGTTATGACATAATTACTTTTTTAAAGAAAAATGTACAATCTTTACATTGGAATGTATTGACATTTAGTTTTTCTCATTATTTGTCACACACTAAATTTGTCTTATTGGCTGGAGAGGAGCCCATCAAGATGTTCTTGAACCCGGAGTACTAGTGTGATATTTACTTGTGTAGCAGACAGTGGTTACGTCCTATAGTCCTAGCAGTACTGGTGTGATATTTACTTGTGTAGCAGGCAGTGGTTACGTCCTATAGTCCTAGCAGTACTGGTGTGATATTTACTTGTGTAGCAAGCAGTGGTTACGTCCTATAGTCCTCGCAGTACTGGTGTGATATTTACTTGTGTAGCAGGCAGTGGTTACGTCTTATAGTCCTAGCAGTACTAGTGTGATATTTACTTGTGTAGCAGGCAGTGGTTACGTCCTATAGTCCTAGCAGTACTGGTGTGATATTTACTTGTGTAGCAAGCAGTGGTTACGTCCTATAGTCCTCTCAGTACTGGTGTGATATTACTTGTGTAGCAAGCAGTGGTTACGTCCTATAGTCCTCGCAGTACTGGTGTGATATTTACTTGTGTAGCAGGCAGTGGTTACGTCTTATAGTCCTAGCAGTACTAGTGTGATATTTACTTGTGTAGCAGGCAGTGGTTACGTCCTATAGTCCTAGCAGTACTGGTGTGATATTTACTTGTGTAGCAAGCAGTGGTTACGTCCTATAGTCCTAGCAGTACTGGTGTGATATTTACTTGTGTAGCAGGCAGTGGTTACGTCCTATAGTCCTAGCTGTACTGGTGTGATATTTACTTGTGTAGCAAGCAGTGGTTACGTCCTATAGTCCTAGCTGTACTGGTGTGATATTTACTTGTGTAGCAAGCAGTGGTTACGTCCTATAGTCCTCGCAGTACTGGTGTGATATTTACTTGTGTAGCAGGCAGTGGTTACGTCCTATAGTCATCGCAGTAATGGTGTGATATTTACTTATACATCTGGCCATCTACTAAATTAAAATTTAACTTAACACTAATAGTCCAATATTTAAACTACAATCTTACATATTACTTCCTAATGTGTCTTAAAACGAATAGATATTAATGAATAATATCGTTTTATCCCGTGCTTTTAAGAATGTGCGCTTATAATACTGTCTCTAATTCAGTCACAAGAAGCACTGGCACTTGATTTCCAACATCAATTCGGTCCAACACCAAGCCGTGTTTATGCCATCTCCCATTTAGCTCGAGCCTGTCACACATGTTCTGGGTTGGATTCCCATACTAAATGAAATATAGATGTTAAATGTTTTCTTGGAGGTTCAGCGAGTGCCTATTTAAATTATTCCGATAGCGGATTCCAGCGGTGGTTGATTTTGAAACCAATACGATGCCAATGCCCATACATTCTCATCGTATGACCTCAAAACCATCCATTCGAAGTTTGTTAGTTTCTTTTTTTTCTTGCGGTGGTTGATTTTGAAACCAATATGATGCCAATGCCCACACATTCTCATCGTATGACCTTAAAACCATCCATTCTAATAACTTATTTTTTTTAAAAAAGGTAAGATCTTTACATTGGAATGTCTTTGCATTTAGATTACTCATTTTTGTCACACACCAAATTTGTCTTATTGGCTGGAGGGGACCCACCAAAATGTTCTTGAACCCGGGCCCACCAAGATGCTCTTGAACCCGGGCCCACGGGTACCTTGCTACGCCACTGGCAGGGGGTCTACCGAAAAGCAGAAAACATGGCAAGGGGTCTACGAGATAAAAAAGTTTGGGAACCACTGATCTATAGAGACAGTTTGTAGCAGTCGTCCATAATCAACTCAATTATAATATATTTTGTTTATATTCTGTTCTTGCATCCTTCAATTTTGTTCAGCAGTTATTTGTTTCGTGCATAGATTTTTACTTCGGTTTGTTTTTGTTAAAAATGGGATCCTACTTTTCTGTTTGCCACTTTTCCATCCATTAGAACAGGGGTTCTCAACCTGTGGGTCGATTGACTATTTGCCCGGGGTCGCCTAAGACCATTGAAAATATGGTTTGTTATTGTCCATTCTTCTATTGCTGTATGTGTATGTGTGTGTGTGTGGGGGGGGGGTCGCCGCAGAGTTGGGGATTGTAAAAATGGGGCGCCGAACATAAAAGGTTGAGAACCGCTGCATTAGAACATCATGCTTGAACTGTACACACCATCTCGTAACATGGGAACTGGCAACAGTGCTAGTCCATAATGTTAAACCAAAACAAAATTAACCAAAAACCCTATGATCTTTAAAGTTTTATTATTATAACTAGCTTTTGGCAAGCCATTCTAATTCCTAGCAGTGTATTTTTTATTTACAACTCCTCTATTCAGTTTGCGAATTCTTCATCGGGTCAAATAAAATCCAAAAAAAAAAAAACATGGGTGGGTGAACACGGCTCTCGAAAACGACTTTCCCAGAAATTTGTCAGTTGAAGTATTGATAAGTGTTAAGAAAACCTAACTTAAGTTTTTTTGTGTTTATTTTTGTGTTTGCCTGAAGTTGTGGTATTAGCTGATTTAGTCCCTTTTGTAGGTCGTCGTCTGAGTCTTAGTGAACAGAACATGTACAATAGGACAAGATTATGGAAACAATAGATAACTCTACAATCTTCCATCTCATGGGCTCTCCACTAGCAGAGTGGTTACCGCGTTGCCTTGAGAAGAATTGAGCCATAAGTTCGAATTCAGGTCGTCCCCCCCCCCCCCCTTTTTTTTTTTAAATATTTTTTTTATTGTTAGTCTAGATCTGTTACAATCTTAATTCCATGACTGATCCAGGATGGCTGCCTGGCTCGTGTGCTTTGTGCGCTGGACTGTCGTTCGGATTTATCGACGGTCGAGAGTTCAAACCCTGCCCGCTCCCATCCCCCGTCGTCCTGCGGGAGGTTTGGACTAGGAAGTAAACTATCTTCAACCCTGAAGGAACATCCGAAACATGTAAAATATTTTACAAACAAACTAACTAAACTAACCAAACTATAAGTTCGATTAATATAAGCTTTTTTAAAATTATTTTTTTCTTTTTTTATTTTCATGGTAGTGTCTTGGACATTGTTTTATTTCGTCTATTTATCGTTTTATTTTTACTTTGTATAGGTTCCATTTTATCGTCTTCGCATTTCTTCATATCTCTTTCTCTTCTTTACTGCTTATAGAGTTTGTTGCTATTATTCAAGAAAAAAAATGAAAATTAGTCTTTATTCTTGTTACAAAGTGTTAGCTTTACAAATCAATAAAAATCGTCAATGTGTACTAGCCTAGTTATTTTTAACCTGCGATATTTTTTTTTTTTTACAATGAGCACTCCCTCCTATTTTCCTAATGTCTCGTGTTTTTACGAATATCCTCTCGCTAACCACATTTTAGGACTCCGAAGAGGTCTTTCTAAAAGTGCACAAATACCACGTGATCTTAACGAAACAGGTTTTTCTTTCACTCTAAAGTAATTACTGCCCGAGGCTGTCTAGAGGACTGTATTTTGGGAGGGGGGGGGGGAGGTTGTAATTAGTTTATTTTCCAGTGGCGGGAACAGATGTATGGTATAAAAGTGTCAAGGGATTATTTTTTTGTAGCGTATGGTTTCTATTAGACTTATTGTCAAATGTGGACAGTCTGACCTCATTCCAAAGCGATATCTGGCTCAGACAACATAACTTTATATCTCTGTATTCAGTACCAGTGGCGTCACTAGGGTTGGTGTCGCACGGTGCGGTTAGCTCAGGTATCATGTTCCATATGACCCCCCTCCCCTCCTCCAGATATACTAATAAAAACTATTGTTCGTTTTGTTTATTTTGTTTATTTTTTTTCAAATGCTGTTTTTGTATAGCGCAACTTTCATGCTAATAGCAATGGTCCAATCTCTTTTGAAGAGTTGTAGGGGGGGGAGGGGTGTTCTTTAGGCCTTTAGCTAACACAACTTTTTCTCCAAGAGTCCAGATTTGAACTTGACCCACGTGGAGTATCACCAGAAAATGCTGACCACGTCCTCCAAAACTGCTCTCTCTACCAAGAGGCCCGTATAAGACATTGGCCCCAAATCACCCCAATAGAAAGAAAACTATATGGAAACCACTGCGCAGTTCATCTCATGTATTGGTCTAGTCATATGAACACTCCAACATAACAATGAGAACGATGAAGAAGAAGAAGAAAGAATAACTTGACCCCTTGATAGGTGGTCATGCATCCTTCGTCACTCAGCCACACAAAGAGTTATCTAATTAGCTACATTAAAATGAAAGTCTGTCTGACCTTATTATGCTCTGTAGGCTGAACTTTAAAGGGTCAGATGGCGCCATTCTGATTCCAACAGACTGTAATCTTTCCTTTATCTTATCTTATACGATACAGACGTTACTTCAAAAAAGAAGATGATTACGTCCTACGCTTCCATTCAGTTCAATCGCTCAGCAAATCATCAGAGAGGTTTTATTTTTGGTATTGTTCATTAGTTGTTTCTTGTGTATTCAATATTAGAAAGTATACGGTAATAGTTTTGTAGGCATTCCTCCGTTTATAAGCAGTAGTCCAACATGGTCTACTAATGTGGTATTGTAACATGATCTTTTACCATTATCTTTCAACATAACCTTTTAACATTATCTTTCAACATAACCTTTTAGCATTTATCTTTCAATATCATCATTTAACATTATCTTTCAACATAACCTTTTATCATTATCTTTCAATATCATCATTTAAACTTAGCTTTCAACATAACCTTTTAACATTTATCTTTCAATATCATCATTTAACATTATCTTTCAACATAACCTTTTAACATTTATCTTTCAATATCATCATTTACCATTATCTTTCAACATAACCTTTTAGCATTATCTTTCAATATCATCATTTACCATTATCTTTCAACATAACCTTTTAGCATTATCTTTCAATATCATCATTTAACCTTAGCTTTCAATATCACCATTTAGCATTATCTTTCAATATCTCCATTTAGCATTATCTTTCAATATCATCATGTAACATTATCTTTCAATATCACCATTTAACATTATCTTTCAATATCATCATTTCACATTATCTTTCAACATCATCATTTAACATTATCTTTCAATATCATCATTTAACATTATCTTTCAATATCATCATTTAACATTGTCACAGCCTAGTTCTTGTTGTAGGCGTGATGACGCGAATGTCTCTGTGTGTTGTAGATACCTCTTCTGGTACTACTATAATGTTCTCTGACTTGTTAACTAAATACTTTCTCACACGCACTAGATTTGCAGGTGCGTGAGAACACTAACATACTGGACTCTCCGACCACAACATTTAGTATCATTAATAGACACGCTGGTCAGCAGACATGGATTTTATTCACATAATAATTCACAAAAGATATTGGCGACTTCAGCCATCACAAATTATACATCCAAAGAAATAACTTGATAATAATCACTATCTACTTATACTTTCTACTCGAGGAGATAGCAACGCCCCTCTCTTTACCAGAGTCTAAGAGCAACTGAGGTGTCCACCTCGTGGTCAGTCCCCGACCAAACAAAATCTCGTGCTGACCGCACGGAATAGTTACTAGTCACCAAATATTACAGGGGTTCTAAAACTGATATATGACAAACATTATCTTTCAATATCATCATTTAACACTGTGTTTTAACATGATATCTCAACACGATTTCAGCATTACCTTCTAACATGATCTTCAAATATGATCTTTGAACATTATCTTCTTATCTTATCTTATATAATACAGACGTTACTTCAATGATCTTATAACATGATCTTCGAACATTATATTTCACAATGATCTTATAACATGATCCGTATACACGATCTTTTAACATTTTTTCCAACATGATTTTGCAACGTGAATCCAAAAATATGATCATTTAAAATAGATTTCCAATAAGAATTTTTTACCATTATCCTTTAAATGATCTTTCACCATTAGTTTCCAACAGGATCTTTCAACAGGATCTATTAACATTAGCATTTAAAATAATCTTTAACTTGATCTTCGTACAAGATCTTTCAACAAGGTCTTCCAAGGAGTAAAGATCCTTAACAGATGTTCACACATAAAAAAAAGAAAAGTTTCCCTTTCAGACCTTGTGGTCTATAGGGCAGATGATGTAAAGGTCATCTGTTTCTGTGGCCTACGGTTAACTAGGGTGGCATGTGGCCAGCACGATGGCCAACCGCCTTTACTAATGTCAGATACCCATTAGAGCTGGGTGGACTCAGAGGCGCCCGAAGATCCCAAAATTAAAAATCCACGTCTTCAACAGGATTCGAACCCTGGACCCCGGTTCGAAAGCAAAGCGCTTTACCGCTCAGCCACCACGCCTCCTGTAGATGTTTTCAAAAACTGAAGACATGTTGATGAAGATAAGCTCCTTCTTCCCTAGTGCCACTAGAGCATGGAACGGGTTGCCTGAATCAGCCAGGAAAACAAACGACTTAGCAGAGTTTGAGTCACTTATTAACATGCATGATTAGATTGACAGGTGAAATGCGTAGGGCGTAATTATTTTTCTTTTTAGTAACGTCTGTAATCAATAAGATAAGTTATCATAAGATAAGATAAGAAAAATCCGACACTATTTTACTCAATCAGTCCCCTTGATCTATACATTCCCTTCCCATCTCTGAGAATCGAAAAATTGGAGTCAAACGGAATTTCCCTAATTATCTTATCGTATTTTATCTCATGCCATTGACATATGTATATTCTGTTAGTGGTAACAGAGGCACCTATTTTACAGTTAGACTGAGAGCGCCCTTCCCTGCTACTTCAAATATAAAGAGCGCTTTACAGGCGCCTGTCGCATGTCTAACACTTATCCGAAATTTGCTCAAAGTCTTTCACGATCATTTTTATAGATGCCAGAAAGTCTTTAAAACTAATGCGTTAAAGGTGTATGATACATCAACTGTGCTCGAAAAAAAAAAAGCCCCAGTCTTTTATGTATTTGTACAGAACATGAGATGGGTGGCCTATTTAGATTGGTGGGCTTATGATGGTATAAGAAACTTCATGTTGTGAAACCCTTGCCAGACGCGGGGGTCGTGTGGGGCCGCCCCTGTTTGCCACTTCCAAGGGTCTCCTCTAAAAGCTGGTGAAGAGGGGGTAACGATGTACTCTTGGTGAATGTAAAGGTTAAACTAAGATGTACTCTTGGTGAATGTAAAGGTTAAACTAAGATGTACTATTGGTGAATGTAAAGGTTAAACTAAGATGTACTCTTGGTGAATGTAAAGGTTGAGCTAAGATGTACTCTTGGTGAATGTAAAGGTTAAACTAAGATGTACTCTTGGTAAATGTAAAGGTTAAACTAAGATGTACTCTTGGTGAATGTAAAGGTTGAACTAAGATGTACTCTTGGTGAATGTAAAGGTTAAACTAAGATGTACTATTGGTGAATGTAAAGGTTAAACTAAGATGTACTCTTGGTGAATGTAAAGGTTGAGCTAAGATGTACTCTTGGTGAATGTAAAGGTTAAACTAAGATGTACTCTTGGTAAATGTAAAGGTTAAACTAAGATGTACTCTTGGTGAATGTAAAGGTTGAACTAAGATGTACTCTTGGTGAATGTAAAGGTTGAACTAAGATGTACGCTTGGTGAATGTAAAGGTTGAACAAAGATGTACTCTTGGTGAATGTAAAGGTTGAACTAAGATGTACTCTTGGTAAATGTAAAGGTTGAACTAAGATGTACTCTTGGTGAATGTAAAGGTTGAACTGAGATGTGCTATTGGTGAATGTAAAGGTTAAACTAAGATGTACTATTGGTGAATGTAAAGGTTGAACTAAGATGTACTCTTGGTGAATGTAAAGGTTAAACTAAGATGTACTCTTGGTGAATGTAAAGGTTGAACTGAGATATACTCTTGGTGAATGTAAAGGTTGAACTAAGATGTACTATTGGTGAATGTAAAGGTTGAACTGAGATGTACTCTTGGTGAATGTAAAGGTTAAACTAAGATGTACTCTTGGTGAATGTAAAGGTTGAACTGAGATGTACTCTTGGTGAATGTAAAGGTTAAACTAAGATGTACTCTTGGTGAATGTAAAGGTTGAACTGAGATATACTCTTGGTGAATGTAAAGGTTGAACTGAGATGTGCTATTGGTGAATGTAAAGGTTAAACTAAGATGTACTATTGGTGAATGTAAAGGTTGAACTAAGATGTACTCTTGGTGAATGTAAAGGTTAAACTAAGATGTACTATTGGTGAATGTAAAGGTTGAACTGAGATGTACTCTTGGTGAATGTAAAGGTTAAACTAAGATGTACTCTTGGTGAATGTAAAGGTTGAACTAAGATGTACTCTTGGTGAATATAAAGGTTAAACTAAGATGTACTCTCGGTGAATGTAAAGGTTAAACTAAGATGTACTCTTGGTGAATGTAAAGGTTGAACTAAGATGTACTCTTGGTGAATGTACAGGTTGAACTAAGATGTACTCTTGGTGAATGTAAAGGTTGAACGAGTAAAGTTCCCCTTTCAGACCTTGCGATTAGATAATGTTTTGGTCATATGTTTTTATGGCCTACGGTTAACGAGGGTGTCATGTGGCCAGCACAACAACCAACCGCCTTTACTTTCCCCAACTAATGTCAGGTACCCATTAGAGCTGGATGGACTAAGAGGCGGCCAAAGATCCCAAAATTAAAACAACCAGTCTTCACCAGTATTCGAACCCTGCACCCCCGGTTGGAAAGCCAAGCGCTTTACCACTCAGCCACCAGCCTCCAAAAGGTTGAGCTAAAATCATAAAAATGCTGATTAAAAAAAAAATCTAATATTTTCCTAAGCACCCACCTGGAGCCGGGGATAGATAATGAACTTTTTCAGGGATGTAAAACAAAAACCTACTCGTCTGACTGGGTTGTTGATTGACATGAGTTTTCTTTATATACGTAGACTTTAAAAAAAAAACAACAACAACAAATTATTCAACCTACCCCCCCCTCTCCCCCCAAACCAAAACTTTGAAAAAAAGACAATGAACAAGATTCCTAATTTGAAAGGTCAGAGTACGTAGTTCTAGCCTGATTCTATCCTTTCAATGTCTTTGAAAATAAAGCAAGTATCTTTCTTTAGTTTATAAGGGCCGCATTTTATGAATAAAAATTAATTGTTTCAATTACAGGGGCATTTGTAAATTTTGACGAAACGAGATTTTTTTTTTAAGGGAAACCTCAGAATTTATCTACTCAATTATAGCTTTGTCATCATAGCCTTGGGCCTAAGGCCTCTTTTCTTCGCCTCTTTTTTTTGGGCTTTATATGCCTCTTTTTTTGGGTCCTCCTGCCTCTTTTGTGTTTTTTTTTTATTATTATAATTAAGTTCCCACATGTCACAAAATTTATATATTTTTTTTCTTTTTTATTCAGTACTGAAGAGATGACCTCGCCAACAACACATAAGACACTACCGTAAGTTTACGGTTTACACAACAGTTCACGTTAAAAATGTTCATAAACTGTCCAAACTTGACGATCTTTTTTTTTTTAATTAGGTACTTAATACCTTTTTTTTTAAAATTAGATACTTAATACCTTTTTTGTTTCACTTTATTTTCTAAAAGATACATTGCAAAAAAGAATAATAAATTTTAAGGTATCACAAAAACAAATGTTCAGAAATTGTTCATAGTTCTTGCGTTCATTTGCTTGTCCTTATTCCTGCCATAGACGCATGAAAGTCCGCATACAACCCACATGGGCTTGCATCTCACACGAAATGTCTGATCTCCGAAGTTTTGAAGGTCATTGTCTTTATTTACTAGTAAAGTCCAACTTGTTTTTTTTTTTTAGGAAACCTCAGAATTTGCGCTATTCAATTTTAGCTTTATCATCATAGGAATCCTTGGGCCTTAGGCCTCTTTTCTTTGCCTCTTTTTTGGGCTTTATGTGCCTCTTTTATGGGCCATCTTGCCTCTTTTGTGGGCTTTTTTTTTTATTTTAGGTTTTTATTTGTAAGTTCTAATAATTCACAAGTATTAAATCATAAACAATGAAAAGTGATTAACCTTAAACATATAATAATAGTAATAGAAATATTATTTAATATCAAAGACATACTACCTAACCATTGAAACCACTAGAGACAGAAAATTGATACAATTATCCTCTATCCCAGAACAATCAACACAATATCAAATATCCCTGACACCCAACACCCCATTTCTGGAATACTAATTGTACAAGTATATATGAAAATCAAACTAGATCATTTTCTACCCTAAAATCCATTATTTTCCTAAATGTCAATTCTAAGTGATTAGGATCAAACACCTTATAATTATGTAGAGCAGTGGTTCCCAAACTTTTTTGTCTCGTAGACCCCTTGTCATGTTTTCTGGTTTTCGGTAGACCCCTTGCTTAACTTATATTGCATTTTTGAAGGTTCAAAAACACATTTTTTCAAATTAATTTCTAACTGTAGTGTAGTGAGTCGAAGAGTGAAAAAGTAATTTAAAGCTACATCTGAGAGATCTATCTTTTTTACTGATAAAATTAAAATTTGAACCAATTCAAATAACCAAAAGTATTGCTGGAATAACCAAACACACTAGAAAAGTTTTTTTGCATGTTCATCATCCGTTACTATGGATATTATGTTTCATGTGGATAATTTGTTGTTCTATGAAGTAGTCCTTCAAACATTAAATATTAATTAATTAATTTGCCATAAGTGTCATTGTAAAAGTTTTCGCAAAGAGTTTCTCATGTATTTCTTGATTTTTTACGTCTGGCTTAAATATTGGGCCCGCGGAACTGCTTTCACTAACATGAGAAGGGTCAAAGACGAGTTACTGTCGCCTAAAGCCTAAATCAGTAAGCTTCGGGCAGGAGGGACTCATTAGCCTTCGCTTACAGCCTACCTAGCCGAAGGAAAACAGAATTCAAACCTCTGCTGCTTTGCACCTATACCCAAACATGGGAAAGGTTTCGTGGGTCAGCCCTGTGGAAAAATGGAGCAGAAGACCATTAGGCAGTTTGCAGCTTTAATGCTATAACTCATCCCATCCATGTGCCTTTGAACTGTAGTGTTGCTTAAAGAAATTCGTTTCATAATTTCAGATGTAGGTTTATCTAAAACAGTTTTAAAACTACTTCAATGGCTGGTGAAATTTAATGTTTTATCTAAAGTGTTTTCCGTATTTGGTTATAGGTAAAGAAATCTTGTAAGACGCTCTCAAACCACCTTCTATATGATGTTGAAGAAAGTTTTTGTGGGTCTATTCTGAACTTTATCCTCCAGTGTAATCTGCTTCATATAGTCATTAAAAAGGCACTTAGACAACCGCTTATTTAACAAGGAAATAAATACCTAATCAACGCTGTTAAATCTAGATTTCTTTCTGTTAAAGATGTAGACACAATTAACTATTTAAATAACTATTGAAATGAAATACAATTTTACATTTGAATAGCGGAGATAAATATTTATAACTAAGGTACAAACCTTTATACGTGTTTGAAATTAACTGGTGTGAAAATTAAAGTCATGACTTGCTTAAATAAAATCCACTATCGTAGACCCCCATGGACATCTCATAGACCCCCAATTTACTTTTTCACTTTCATAGACCCCCTGGAAGTCTTCGTAGACCCCTGGGGGTCTATATAGAACACTTTGGGAATCACTGAATGTAGAGCTTTGAGCCAGCTAGCCCAAACAAGATTCCTGTATTCGGAAACAATAATCAAGTTATAGTTATATATCATTTTATTTTTTAGTTTCGGCAGCTTGTTTAAAACAATAGACAAGTTAACATTTACATAGTTGCCACAGTTTGATTCTAATAAGTCCCTTACAGTACATTTAACCTTAAGGAATAATGGACATTCCAAATACATGTGTTTCTCATTATCAGCATTTTCAAGACGGCATAATTTACATTTACGGTCATTTGCCCTTTTTCTAACCATAGGGGTCATCCCAAAGATAAGTATATAACTTATCTCTCTAGCTTTTGGTGGGATATGTTTGCTGTGCAGGTTTATGACCATGACTAGGATAACTGTAGTCCATACTTTTTTGGTTTCAACTGAAATATTTGTACTGTTGGAAAACAAATGGGATGAACTCTTGGTAGTCAAACATTTTAGCGTCCAGTGCAACGAGTTTAGTGGTACTAAAATGTAGACATTCGTTTATACATTGTTTATATCTGTCATAGTTTTAAAAAGTTTAGATGACTTTGATGATGAATTTGATGACGATTTAATTATCTTTGATGATGAATTTGATGATGACTTTGATGACTTTGATGATGACTTTGATGATGATTTTGATGATGATTTTGGTGATGACTTTAATAACCATTTAATGATCTTTGATGATGACTTAGATAATGACTTAGATGATGACTTTGATGATGACTTTGATCTTTGATGATGACTTTGATGATGACTTTGATGATGACTTTGATGATGACTTTGATGATGACTTAGATGATGACTTTGACGATAACTCTGATGATGACTTAGATGATGACTTAGATGATGACTGATGATAACTCTGATGATGACTTAGATGATGACTTAGATGATGACTTTGATGATAACTCTGATGATGACTTTGATGATAACTTTGATGATAACTTAGATAATGACTTTGATGATGACTTAGATGATGACTTAGATGATGACTTTGATGATAACTTTGATGATAACTCTGATGATGACTTAGATGATGACTTAGATGATGACTTTAATGATGACTTTGATGATGACTTTGATGATGACTTTGATGATGACTTAGGTGATGACTTTGATGGTAACTCTGATGATGACTTTGATGATGACTTAGATAATGACTTTCATGTGTTATGCAGAGGCAGCCTTAGCAGTAGGTGGATTCCTGGGCGAGTGTCACTAGAGGGTCATACAGGATTCGTAAATGTAGCTTATATATACCATATCGCATTTCTCACTGCTCTTTTCACATCTAATGCAACACATGTAGGTCTTATCATTGCAATTTACTTATTCATAATAGCCGTAATACCTTATCCGTAATAGCTTATTCATAACAGCTTATCCATATTTTATCTGCAATAGCGTATCGGTAATATCCGTAATGGCTTATCCGCAATAGCTTATCCTCAATACCTTATCCGTAATAGCTTATCCTCAATACCTTATCCGCAATAGCTTATCCTCAATACCTTATCCGTAAGAACTTATTTATAACAGCTTATCCATAATACTTTATCTGTAATAGCGTATTCATAATATGGATGAATGACAGTCTTTCTATTGTTGGGGCCGCACTCTCAGACTCGAGACTCAAGGCGGTTTCCCCACTCTCAGACTCGAGACTCAAGGCGGTTGCTCCACTCTGAGACTCGAGACTCAAGGCGGTTGCCCCACTCTCAGACTCGAGACTCAAGGCGGTTGCCCCACTCTCAGACTCGAGACTCAAGGCGGTTGCTCCACTCTGAGACTTGATACTGAATGCGGTTGCCCCACTCTGAGACTCGAGACTCAAGGCGGTTGCTCCACTCTGAGACTCGAGACTCAAGGCGGTTGCTCCACTCTGAGACTCGAGACTCAAGGCGGTTGCTCCACTCTGAGACTCGAGACTCAAGGCGGTTGCTCCACTCTGAGACTCGATACTGAAGGCGGTTGCCCCACTCTGAGACTCGAGACTCAAGGCGGTTGCCACACTCTCAAACACGAGACTCAAGGCGGTTGCCACACTCTCAGACTCGAGACTCAAGGCGGTTGCCCCACTCTAAGACTCGAGACTCAATGCGGTTGCCCCACTCTGAGACTCGAGACTCAAGGCGATTGCCCCACTCTCAGACTCGAGACTCAAAGCGGTTGCCCCACTCTCAGACTCGAGACTCAAGGCGGTTGCTCCACTCTGAGACTTGATACTGAATGCGGTTGCCCCACTCTGAGACTCGAGACTCAAGGCGGTTGCTCCACTCTGAGACTCGAGACTCAAGGCGGTTGCTCCACTCTGAGACTCGAGACTCAAGGCGGTTGCTCCACTCTGAGACTCGAGACTCAAGGCGGTTGCTCCACTCTGAGACTCGATACTGAAGGCGGTTGCCCCACTCTGAGACTCGAGACTCAAGGCGGTTGCCACACTCTCAAACACGAGACTCAAGGCGGTTGCCACACTCTCAGACTCGAGACTCAAGGCGGTTGCCCCACTCTAAGACTCGAGACTCAAGGCGGTTGCCCCACTCTAAGACTCGAGACTCAAGGCGGTTGCCCCACTCTCAGACTCGAGACTCAAGGCGGTTGCCCCACTCTCAGACTCGAGACTCAAGGCGGTTGCCCCACTCTCAGACTCGAGACTCAAGGCGGTTGCCCCACTCTCAGACTCGAGACTCAAGGCGGTTGCCACACTCTCAGACTCGAGACTCAAGGCGGTTGCTTCACTCTGAGACTCGATACTGAAGGCGGTTGCCCCACTCTGAGACTCGAGACTCAAGGCGGTTGCCACACTCTCAAACACGAGACTCAAAGCGGTTGCCCCACTCTCAGACTCGAGACTTAAGGCGGTTGCCCCACTCTAAGACTCGAGACTCAAGGCGGTTGCCCCACTCTAAGACTCGAGACTCAAGGCGGTTGCCCCACTCTCAGACTCGAGACTCAAGGCGGTTGCCCCACTCTCAGACTCGAGACTCAAGGCGGTTGCCCCACTCTCAGACTCGAGACTCAAGGCGGTTGCCCCACTCTCAGACTCGAGACTCAAGGCGGTTGCCACACTCTCAGACTCGAGACTCAAGGCGGTTGCTTCACTCTGAGACTCGAGACTCAAGGCGGTTGCTCCACTCTGAGACTCGATACTGAAGGCGGTTGCCCCACTCTGAGACTCGAGACTCAAGGCGGTTGCCACACTCTCAAACACGAGACTCAAGGCGATTGCCACACTCTCAGACTCGAGACTCAAGGCGGTTGCCCCACTCTAAGACTCGAGACTCAATGCGGTTGCCCCGCTCTCAGACTCGAGACTCAAGGCGGTTGCCCCACTCTCAGACTCGAGACTCAAGGCGGTTGCCACACTCTCAGACTCGAGACTCAAGGCGGTTGCCACACTCTCAGACTTGAGACTCAAGGCGGTTGCCACACTCTCAAACACGAGACTCAAGGCCGTTGCCCCACTCTGAGACTCGAGACTCAAGGCGGTTGTATATTTGTTATGTCGTTTGTGTGTGTTATGAGGAAAGTGGTGTCGTCTGCGTACGCTTGTATTTTGATGGCGGTTTCGTCTCCCGGGACTGCTAGGCCTTTTATTGTTGTGTCCTCCCTAATCTTTTGTAGGAGGGGTTCTATACCTAATGTGTATATTGTGGGGGAGAGGGGGCAGCCCTGTCTAACTGATCGCTCCACATGGATGGGTTAGACAAGGTGTGGTTCACTAGTACACTGCTCTGTGGGTCAGCGTACATTAGCTTAATCCACTTTATTATTTTGTCTCCTATGTTGTTCCTTTCAAGAATTTTGAATAGGAAGTTGTGGTCTACTCTATCGAATGCCTTCTCCTGATCGTTGGTCAGAAACGCTAGTTGTGTGTTTTTTTATGTCTGCGTATGTTATGATGTCGCGTATGCGGTGGTTCATTGTATCTATGTTTCTTCCTGATGTGCTGCAGTGTTGGTTTGGGTGTAGTAACGAGTGGAGGTGTGGTTGTAGTTTGTTTGCTAGTGTTTTGGCTAGGATTTTGTAGTCTGTGTTGAGAAGGGAGATGGGTCTGTAGTTGTTTAGTAATGTTGGGTTGTTTTTGTCTTTCTCTAGCACAGTAATGTAAGCCTCACTGAAAAGATGCGGAAGTTTGCCTTTTTTTTGTGCATTATTAAAAATTGTTAAAAGGATAGGGCCTATAAGGGGCAGAAAGGCTTTGTAGAATTCCGCTGTTAGGCCGTCTGGTCCGGATGTTTTATCGTTTTGAAGGCTGTTGACTGCTATCTCTATGTCGCGGAGTGTGAGTAGTGTGTCTATTGCGGTTTTGTCTTCTTCTTTTAGTTGTTTGCAGAATTTTAGTGTCTCATTTTGTGCCTCTGCGTCTGTTTTTTCTTTCGTGTAAATGCTTTGGAAGTGTTGTTTGAATGCCTCAGCTATATTTTTATAGTCTTCTTGTGTGTTGCCTAGTGTGTCTGTTATTTTCTCTATGTTGCGTTTTCTTTGTATGTTCTGTTCTATGGTTAGGAAGGCTTTGTTTGGCCCTTCTGTTATGGTTCTTTGTCTGCATCTTTTTTGTACCCCTGTGTATTTATAGTCTACTAGTGTTTGTAGTTCTTGTTGTGTTGTCTCGATGGCGATTGAGTCTTCTTGTAGTGTTTGGAGTTTTTCTTTTCAGATGTTTTTCTTATTGTGTGCGCTGCTTGTTGTTTTGAGTGGCTATTATTATTGTTTGTTGTTTTATGCTTCGTTTAAGTAGTGCCCAATTGTCTTCTGTGTTAGTGTTTGGGTCCGTTGTGTCGAAAGTGTTTTGTATTAATTTTGTTATGTTTTTAAGGTAATTTGTGTCTGTTAAAAGTGAGTTGTTGAATTTCCAGTGTGGTGATTGTTTCTGACTTCGCCTCGTACTGGTCATATTGCGAGGTAACGTGAAGTGTCTTGACTCTAACACACTCGCTCTTATATAGGGTCCATAGGCCTTCTAGAATTGGATGGAACGTCGCTTGACCTCTGGTTGATCACAATCGCCGTGACTTGTGTGCGCAATATTTACAACACGTGTACGGGTCTTTGCCGAACTGGCGTGTACTGTTTTTCTTCACGGTTGACCGCTCGTCTAGCGCTGGCCTGGGGCGATTTGCGTAGTCCAAAACACACACAGCACTACCCCCATCTGTCTCACCACCAGGTTTATAACAATAGTTATACAATGAAAATGACATGTGATTAATGATAATAATAAATGAATATAAATATATATAATGATATAGTTCAGATTAAATCTGTGGCATTTTACGTCTCGAGAGACGATATTTTCTCTTTGCAACTTTTTGTGTGACTTAAGAGGCCAATCCTTGATACACAGCTGCAATCGCAGGTTGGGCATATGTGATCACTAGGCGCCGTTGCGTTATCGCCCTTCTTTCTGCTTCTGTAGTGTATGGCATCTGCAATCCGAGACCTTTCCTTTATGCTCTCTCTTAATGTATATCTATCCATTGCTACATTTTCCCAGCTGCTAGTGTCGATTTTTAAGAGCTTCATGTCGCGTTTGCATAGTTCAATTTAAATACTTCAATAGTATTTTATAGAAATAGTATTGACCTCATCAATATTCCATTTCAAGACAAAGATTCTGTAAACTGTTCAAGTAACATTACTATCTTTTAGCCAGGACGAATGTTCACCGACGATGAAGAATCAAAGTTCAGAGTATTATCAAAACTCCCAACGTCACAACTTAAACCTAGAATTAGCGCGGGTCCTATGAAAGTGCGGGGCGTACTGCTGTCGCATAAGTGCGGAGCCCACTGCGGTCACCTAAGGTCACCCTGCAAAATAGCGGCGTATGATCAGCCACATCACCCCAATATCAATATATCTAATTTGAAATCTACTTAGTATCTAAAAATAATTTTAAGTCTTATTTTGGTGGCGTGGTGGCTGAGTGGTAAAGCGCTTGGCTTCCGAACAGTATCCGGGGTTCGAATCCTTGTGAGTCCAACCAGCTGATATCAATTTTCTTAAGCAAGGTATGAAAGGGGAATTTTTTTTTTAAAGTCTTATTTAAAAAAAAAATAAAACCCTCTATGCTAATTATGAGAAGAAATTTTCTGGGATCAATCATTCAAATGATAATAAATGTAAAGCGTGCTAGGAAACATCACAATTATATGCCCATGACGGTTTGTAGTTCGACTGCACACTAGGCAGACCAAATGGGAGCAACACTAAGTCATTTTGTGTCAACCTGGTTTAAAAAGTGTATGTTCTTTCGAAGAGCTTTGATCTCTATATATTTTAATTTAATATTTTAATTAATAGTGTAAAAAAAAACAACAGCACTTCTATTGGTTCGACGCGTTCGTTTTCTGTGGCGTGCTCGCCCGATTTCCACGCAAGGGACCGCTTCGTCCGTCACTCTCAGTTTTGTCACACACAGATTGAAAACTAGGTCACTTAAAGTATCGTCAAGTGGAGCCAAGAATTAAAGTCGGCAAGGTTAGAGTTTTACGCACCAGTGGTTAAAGAAAAGGAAAGCTTATGAAAGCTATAGCATCTACATTTCCAAAGTTTTGAAACAAGAGCACTGTGACACTAGGTATCTCCTCAAAAGCCATATCTCTATCATGAACCCAATGAACTCTTTGGGGCACCACCACTGAAGCTAACAGTTTAGCTCACTACAACAAACGCATCACCACCACTGAAGCTAACAGTTTAGCTCACTACAACAAACACATCACCACCACTGAAGCTAACAGTTTAGCTCACTACAACAAACACATCACCACTACTGAAGCTAACAGTTTAGCTCACTACAACAAACACATCACCACCACTGAAGCTAACAGTTTAGCTCACTACAACAAACGCATCACCACCACTGAAGCTAACAGTTTAGCTCACTACAACAAACGCATCACCACCACTGAAGCTAACAGTTTAGCTCACTACAACAAACGCATCACCACCACTGAAGCTAACAGTTTAGCTCACTACAACAAACACATCACCACCACTGAAGCTAACAGTTTAGCTCACTACAACAAACACATCACCACCACTGAAGCTAACAGTTTAGCTCACTACAACAAACACATCACCACCACTGAAGCTAACAGTTTAGCTCACTACAACACACGCATCACCATCACTTCTCTGAGATTCAGACTGCCGCCCGTCTCCTTCTTCCTGGTGAGTTGGCCGAGCACGCTGTCAGTGAGGGTACCAAGACCATCACCAAGTGCACCAACAGCAAAAAACGTTTTGTAACAATAAGGTCAAACAAAAGCTCTTTTTACTCAGCACATGCCATTTTGAGCGCCTCTTCTTGTTTCCAATTAGATCATTCCCAATACGATCGATTTGATTTATCCACGTCATACTCTGTTAAAAAATAAAAGAAACTTGGTTTGAACTCTAAAAATAGGACTTTCCCGAAATGAAAATTATAGATCTATTATATTATATTTGTCGAATGTCATACACAAAAGGCCTTCTTAAATGTTGATAAAAAATGTATAGCCACTTCGATGTCTTTGTTAAAAGATGGGAGGTCAACTTTTTTTAAAGCTTATATCAACTCACTCTGTCTGCCTGGTAAAATGTTTTGTACACTTTATTTCTCACATATGTTTCTAATCGCACACAATTATTATTATCTTCTTATCTTATATAATACAGACGTTACTTCAAAAAAGAAAATGATTACGTCCTACGCGTCATGCATTTAGTCATGCATGACTTAAATTCTGCCAAATCACTGTTTTTCCTATTAATATTAGTCTAGAAAAATCTAGATCTATTACAACAATCTGGTATATACTTTGTCACATGTAAATTATGAGTGAGTCTGGTGTGAATGTACACTTTGGTTTCTTATAGTTATAATGTTTTTTGTTTGGTGTAATGCACAAATTGTAAGGCAAATTTCCTTACGGATAATAAAGATTATTATTATTATTATTATTATTATTATTAAGTTGGATTACATAACTAATACAAAACAATTGATACAATTATTCTAAATATAAGCTTTATTTTTTTTTCTTTTTCTTGTTACGTGATACATTCCCACTCCAACATGAATTAGGTCAATGTTCACACAGGTTTTTTTTTTTTTTTTATTGTTTGGCGTCCAAGCAGGTTTTTTTTTCTAACTTAGGGCTCGAAGAGCCTTCGGCTCAGCCCTGCGACATTAACATTGGTCTGCTGGACCGTTAGGGCACCACACATGATCTGTCAACTTTCTTTTTCCAATCTTCTCTGTCATTAGCTTTTGATAGAATTTTATTCTGATATTCTTTCTGAAAATATTGAAATCTGCCTTTTTACCTGCCTGGATAGACCACTTCGGGTGCTGATTTTGAGTTTGTGTTTCCATACCAACTGTCTTTGTAACCTTGTTTAAAATAACTTTGTAATTGTTACACTTTTTGAAATGGTCATACACATTCCTTAATGTTTCATCTAGACTCGGCCAGCTAATTGTCTCTTCTAACACAGTTTTTCCAAAGTCTGGTAGCCTACGCGAATCCCAAGGGATGCAGAAAGAGTTTGAACGGAATGCGCGTTGCATTGCATGATTTATGATGTTTTAAAATACTTATTTATTTTGTTCAGTTAATACATTAAATTAAAAGTCAATAACTTTTCAATCACATTTTATTTGATGTATTACAAACTAAAACACCGAATATAGAAAGAAGAATGTGAAGATGAGAATGTAGAGATGAAAATGTGGAGATAAGAATGTTAATATGAGAATGTGAATATAATAATGTGGAGATGAAATTGTGAAGATAAGAAAGCTAATTTGGGAATGTGAAGAAATGTGGAGATAAGGTTGTGGAGAAAAATGACAGCTGCACCTGCAAAAAATTGAAACAACTTGAAAAGACAAAAGCATAACCCTCGACACTAAATTCAGACCGACACGCTCCCTGGCCACATTCTTATGTGTGTGAATCTTGGACGCTGACTGTGGGACTAGAGAGAAAGGTCCTAGAAGTGAAATTTAGATGATATATATTTAATATATGAGGATCCTAGACATCCCATACAAAGTCAGCATCACAAAGGAACAGATAAGAATTAAGATCAAAACTCAGATTGTACCCCAAGACGACCTGCTAACAACTGTCAAAAAACTCAAACTAAAACTTTATGTCCAAATCACAAGGCCTCATTTCTTGCAAAGATCTTCCTTCATTAAACAGCACCAGAATAAAGAGGCAGACGGAGAAAGCGATGGACTCTGGGAGGACAAGGTAAATGAATGGTCGGGCCTGTAATTGAAAGAGATTCTAGCCAAGTAAAAAGATAGAGAGGAATGGAGAAAGATGGTCGACAGATCATGTGTGGTATCCCAATGGTTCAACAGTCTAGGGCACGAGTAGTGCTTGGTCATTTCAATTATTAATTTCTGTACTGCTTCTCTTATTTCATCACAAAACCAAAACATGAATATGTTCATAGGAAATAATTGCATATGTTTGTATCTGTGTGTGTGTGTGTATTTGTGTTAGTGCGCATGTGTATGATGATCCTATACGATCAAATGTTTCAATTCAAGTCGCAATGTTGACATGTGTATTTTGGGTCGTGTTTTTTATTGTCATGTGCTATAGCTTAAGATTTTAGTATAGGCTTATGAGTTTCACTTGCGTGGCTAGTATTTAGAAACTAGCTGTGTTGTTTTTCATTAAACTTGAAAAAAAGGTGACTAGTCACGCTCTATTAGTTCACATAGCACTTAACTCAATGTTTCTCATACTGTATCCGGGGACCACAAGAATCGGCATGACGAAAGGATTTCCACACAACATGAAAACTGTATAAAATGAATTCTTTTCTAGAAGCCAGTTTATCCAATAGGATAATTTCAGCAACAATCGACTCGCCCCTCACTACTTTATATATATCTATATATAAATATTAAAAATGCTCCGCGACAGAGATGTCTTACTTAACACGAAGATCTTTAAAAAAAAACGTTGAAAACGAATATAATGCTCTTTAAAAGAAAACAATATATGCAACGCATTAAAGAATGCATGATTTTGAAAAGCAGCCTAAGCAATCCTTTATAGAATGAATTATTATCGGCAATGTCTGGCTTTAAAGGATCCACAAATAGGTTCTCTCTCTCTCTCTATCTCTCTCTCTCACGCACGCACGCACGCATACATAAAACACTGAACCATAATCTTCAAATACAAAAACAAATTTAATAAAATACTCAGAATAACACAAATATAAATGCACATTCCTCGTCCTATATGCTAGGACAAATTCGTATAAATGCTCCTTCTTCCCTAGCGCTATTAGAGCATGGAATGGGTTGCCTGAGCTAGCCAGGAAAACCAGTGACTTGGTAGAATGTAAGTCATTGGTTAATATGCATGACTGAATGCATGACGCGTAGGACGTGATCATGTTATTTGTTGAAGTAACGCCTGTATTATATAAAATAAGATAAGTACCCAGGCAATCCTGCCTCATTTGGGACCAGGTCTCCTGGTCACGTGACAATAAAATAAATAAATAAATAAAACAAAACAACGTGTACACACACTCGTATGTGTGGATGTGTAGCAGAACAACTGGTCAAATACAGTCCTGTCCTGACTTTGGAATGTCGACCCCAATTGACCTCTTATCCTTGGCTTAAAAACAAACAACGATTCTTAGCATACATGTAGGATGGCTGCCTGGTCGCACGCTATGCGCGCTAGACTGTTGTTCGGACTTGTCGATGGTCGCAGGTTCATACACTGCTAGCTCCCATCCCCCATCGTCTTGCGAGAGGTTAGGACTAGGAAGTAAATTATTTTCAATTCTGGAGGAACATCTGAAACATGCAAAACATTAATGTCAAACAAGGCACGCACCCCCCTTTAAAAAAAAATAAATAAATAAATTGGGAAAATGAAACGTGCTTATATCAATTTTCTTTAATTTTTCAATGAAAACTTCTATTATGGATTTTAAGCAGAGAGTTTTATTATAAAATTCTAAATAATAAACAATTATTTAAAAAAAAAAGACAAGCACGGAAACGAACATAAGACTCGACTTTCAATAAAAGGAAATTTAAAGAAGATATTAGTTTAGTCATTTGATGGAGGTGAGCTACAGAGAGTCAGAGAGAGAGAGGGGGGGGGGAACTGGAAAGATTGCAAAATTTGTTATCATCGGGTGACTATGCTCTTAGCTTTGTACTCTGGTTCATATTTGTTTTTATTATAAACGCTTCAAAGACCACTTTCAACTTTCCTTGGCTGACATAGAAGAGAGCACCTGGTTGCATGCTATACCAGTGATTCCCAAAGTTCTGAGTTGTGACTCTTTGGAGAGTATGTTAATCCTCCACTATTACATAAGATGTTCCAGTCGTCAAGAGACTGAACTAGGGTTTGGAGTTGCTCGCCAGTGATCCAACCCTCTAAATGACTTTCACATCCAGCAGGGGTAACCTCCCATGTATATGCGGATTGTGACAGCTGAATAGCTAAGTTGATCGAGCATAGCATAACAACAATGTCGTGGGTTTGATCACATAATGGCCTTTGTTTCACTTTTTTTGTTTGCCCAACGACTAATAGGAATGTTCAGTTCATTCTGTTATTTGAACATTAAGTAGGAATAAATTTAAAAAAAATATTTGTAGCTTTCTTTTGCAAAAGTTAAATTTATTCACCGTGGTGTCAGCACTGACGGATGTCACCTGATGAGGTACCTCCGCCCCCCCCCTAGCTAGGTCACTTGCTATGTAACTATTAATACATAAACCATTCATCTCCCCATTGAATCACCCATTCCATCAAATGATAGCGTACCTTCACACCGTAAAACGACACGAGAGCATTTACATAATAGAGGTTTCCAACTTCCCATTAGTCAATAGTTATCCAACCTCAGTGCCGTGTTTAGAATTGAAAAGTCCTTGATCTATTTGAGATATGGGGTCCTTTTACGTGCCGGAGATGCCAGAGGCCCGTAAGCTAGGCATCACTGCCATAATTAGTATCTCCAGAATCCAGATATCCCCCATTCACACGCCCTATGAACTAGTAAAGTTCCCCTTTCAGACCTTGCGATCTATAGGGCAGATCGATGTAATGGTCATCTGTTTCTGTGGCCTACGATTAACGAGGGTGTCATGTGGCCAGCACAACGACCAACTGCCTTTACGTTTCCAAAACTAATGTCAGGTACCCTTACCGAAATTAAGAATCCCAGTCTTTACCAGGATTTCAACCCGTGACGCCCGGTTCGGAAGCCAAGCGCTATATCACTCAGCAGGCCCCTCCGAATGAGCTCAAAAAGAAATAAAATTTGTTAATGTAACCGAAGATTCATTCTTCTCATGACAGTGCTGCAATTTTATCTTCTTTCACTTCGCATCATGTAAATCTAATTATGAAGATAACGGAGACATTGTTCCCACTCCAGGCCACGGATTTTTTTCACTGTCTTCTGCTTGACTGATGCATAGATATATGGTCACATGTCACGCTCTTCAGTATAAGAAATCATAAGAAATCTATCTTCTGCGTTTATCAAAGTATTTTAGTAGGCCTTAAAAAGGGAGAGGGGGGGGGCGAATTTCTTGATTTTACGTCTAAACGTTACAAAAGCGTTTGTTTCCCTCTCTTGTTATTATTCATCCTGTTTGGTTAAAACAAATGTTCGAAGGTCATGGCCGCTTTAGTTTTTGGAATGTTCCAGTTTCAACTGAACATTTCAAACATTGTAAATTTTGGTGTTTTATTTGTATGTCAACTGCTGCCAGTGGCTCTCTTCTATGTCATTTAAAGCAAGCTGACCTTTAAAGCGTTTCGGGGAAAAAAAAAAGGGGGGGGGGCTTATTTCGACCACCTTTCAGCTCACTAAAAAAATATTGCCTTTGGCATATGGTAGTTGTCACAGCTTTCCTATTATATAACTCTATCTACTTATAACTCGATAGAATCTACCTTAGGTCTCGATACGTCTTTAGGCATATCACACAAGCTGGACTCTGTCTAATCACTCTCTGAGAACACACTCCCGATCAATCGCGCAGAGTGTAAAAATAGATTATAATAATAATAATAATAATAATAATAATAATCTTTATTATCCGTAAGGAAATTTGTCTTACAATTTGTGCATTACACCAAACAAAAAACATTATAACTATAAGAAACCAAAGTGTACATTCACACCAGACTCACTCATAATTTACATGTGACAAAGTTTATACCAGATTGTTCTTATTTAATGATTTGATTGCCAGGGGAACAAAAGAGTGTTTGTGTCTGTTTGTCTTTGCTATCGGTGTCTTGTATCTCTTTTGTGATGGTAAAATCACAAAATCCTGACACAAAGGGTGATTCTTTATTTCGAGGATCTTGTTAGCTTTTTTATAGATGTTTGTCTCAAACAACTGCCCAAATGGGGTTTGTTTTTTGCCAATGAATTTGCTAGCAGCATTTAGGATTCTATTAAGTTTATTTTTATTTTTAATGCTCAGATTGCCATACCAGGCAGTGATATTGAAACTTAAAATATTGCAGATGTGAGCGTGATAAAACATAGCCAAGGCCTTTTCGCTAACATTAAACGAGGACAGTTTTCTTAGTAGTCGTAATCTTTGCTGCCCTTTTTTGCTGATATAATCAGTATTTGCAGTAAAATTTAGTTTATTGTCTAGGATAGTACCAAGGTATTTAAAGGTTTGCACACATACATACATACATACATACATACATACATACATACATACATACATACATACATACATACACACATTCATCCGTGACATCTCGCCCTCCTAAAATTATAATCGATTTTTACAAAGATTAATAAATACAACGATTATAAAACAAATAGTAAACATTACACCACAATACAACAAAAATGTTCGTTCGATAGGCCACAAACGCTCTGAATATGCCACACAGGCGGTTATGTAGTCATTCAGACTTAAACATAGTCACAAAGATTTCAATGTAGTCACACAGACTTCAATGTAATAGGCACACAGTCTATATTTAAGACACACAGTCTTAGTATGCGAAGTGCTCAGTTAAATACTCAGAACGTGCGAAGTGTTCCTTTAAGGTAGGGTCTCAAACTCATTTCAGCATGTGTGCCGCAGTGGGAAGTAACAACCAGTCAGCGGGCCGCACCACGAAAAGAGTATGTTTTTCCATTAAATTTTACGAACACTGCAGTTAAATGCTAAAATAAAGTTTTTATAATTATTAATTACATTTAGTGTAGTTTATAACATGCACAGGCAGTTTAGATTACTAAAATAAGTTGACGTTGTGTCTGTCACTAGTAAAAAAGCAGAAACTGTATCCCCCCCCCCCCCCCAAAAAAAAAAAAAAAAAAAAAAAAAACTATAATTACTAGGCCACTTGCAGTTAGCTCGTCACTCATGCTTCTGTCCACTCATCTGAGAGCGTTTGGCAGAGACCAGACCATCGACGTTAGGCATGCAGTCGCGTGTAGTGGCAAGCCGCAAGGTTGCTCTCAGATGCTCATCAGTCAGTCTTGATCGCAATGCTGTTTTGTTGATCTTCATTCTGGAGAAAAACTGTTCGCAAACGTACGTACTCCCAAACATCGCTAGAATTCTAGCAGATGCGCAGAATAAGTTTGGAAACTTCTCTCTGGGAAGAAACTGGTAGAAAATCTGGAACGCCAACATCAGCGTATTTTTGCTTCAGAACAGTGTCACACTGCAGGTCCAGTAGATCCATCTGGACTTCCTCTGGAACGTTGTTCACGTCAACTGCAATACAGCAACTCTCCGTATTCCGTTTCTAAATCAGCTAGAAATTACACAAACTGTCTGTGGTTGAGACCCCGTGCACGTATGAAGTTCACCGTCTTCACGACAACATCCATCACGTTCTTCATTTGTAGACTTTTGCCACAGAGTGCTTCTTGGTGCTGAATGCAATGTATGGCTGCAAAAGGTCCCGCCAAGCTGAGCTGATTCCGTTTCTCTACAATTAATCCAACAACACCAACCTTCTCTGAACACATTGCTGGTGCACCGTCCGTAGCCACTGAAACAAGTTTTTCCCACGGTAGCCCACACCTGTCAATACAAGCTTCCAAATCTTGAAACACGTCGCGTCCAGTCATCTTTCCTTTCATGGGTAGTAAGTCCAATAGCTCTTCAACAATGTTCAAGTTTTCGTCGACCCCACGAATGAATACAGCACAGTATGCGGTGTCTGTTACACCAGTAGACTCGTCCAGTACAATGGAATATGCTACAAAGTCTTTTGCAGCGGCAATCAGTTGCTGTTGAACATTTGTCGCTGACTCGCTAGCGGCCAGCGGTTAGAATCAGGCCACCGTTCACCCAGCTTCTTCTGAAAGCCTAAGCGGTCGGTGGGCGACAGTGACACCTCATTTACTGATTTGTGGAGTTGTAAATCATTTCACGGCTTTTATGTGGTCATTGTAAATTTTATCTATTTTTTTTTTTTTTGAATTTGCGGAAGTGTCCGCGGGCCACACAAAATAGTTTCGCGGGGCCACTTGTGGCCCGCGGGCCACGTGTTTGAGACCCCTGCTTTAAGGAAACAGTTTGTGAAACACTGCTCTAGTGACACACGTTTAGTTGCTCATGCAATAGCGCCGACTTTTATCTAGGTTTGCTCTCAGTGGACAGTGACTTGAAATACCCTCCCCTCTTAAAAATTAGTATATGAAAAAGAAAATATAAAAAAATACTTTTAGAAAAAAAACTGTACAAACTTTTTACCAGACAGACAGAGAGAGTTGATATACGCTTAGTAAAAAAAAAATGTGTGGCCGCCTGTTCGAGTGATATGCGTTTTAATGCTAGTCGTCAATGACGTCATCCCCTGACGTCACGCATGAGGTTCGGTCTGGAATGAATTATCTTCATTTCAAAATAAGTGTACGAAACTTGAAAAAACAAAACTTTAAATTGGGAGATCACTTACACAATCAACCTGTCTTTACACAGTTTATATCAACTCACTGTCTGTCTGGTCTAAAGTTTTAACACGTTATTTCTCCCATACCCATTCTTGGATCATGCTTAAATTTTGCACAATTATTCCTTGGTGAAGTAAATACATGAATCGATAACAAAAAAAAAATAACCAATTAATCAATTTTTAAGTACTGATAATTAAATATTTTGTTTAAAGCCAACAAGGGAAATTAATCATTCAACAGTCACAGATATGCTAAATATGTAGGGTTTCGTCCCCATAGATAATTGTTATTTCTCCCACATCTATTTTCGGATCAAGTTGAAACTTTAAACATTAATTTTTTTTTGTACCTAAAAAAACATGAATCAATTAAAAGTTAACCAATTTGCCAATAGACCTCATTCACCAATTGTAAACAAACAACATTTAGTCACGTGATCTTATTGATAAAACAACGAAAAAAAACTGTCACGTGACAACCAACATGAATTAAACACGAGATCGTAAATTATATAGAAGAGATAGAAAACCGCGTGGCTAAATGTTGTTTGTTTACGATTGGTGAATGAGGTCCATTATATATTGGTTATCAATTATTTTGATATGGAAAAATTAAAATAGCTTCTACAATATTGAAATTTATTGTTGCGAAGGTGGAGTTCTTCCTCCTATAAAAGCTTTTTTTTTAAAAAGTATTTCTATATTTTGCCTTTTTCTTGTTCCTAATGTGTCCAGATAGTGTATCCAGTACTTCTGAAAGACCTTTTTGTTCCAGGTTATTTGCATTGCTGGATAGGAGTAAGATCATTCAAAAATCTATTCAGGAAAGCAACAAGTACACTGCAAACTTAAATTCCTGTTTATTTTAAATTTTTTTAAATTAGATTTTAGATCTATATCTAAACTTAGCTATCACAATGACTTGTTCAATTAAATGAATCATCTGAACATGTTAAGAAAGGGGGGGGGGGAGTTAACAACGTACACAAATTCTACATTCGTAAAATGTTTTTTATGTTTCGGATGTTCCTTCAGAGTTGAAGATAATTAATTCCTAGTCCAAACCTCCCGCAGGACTACGGGGGATGGGAGCGGGCAGGGTTTGCACCCGGGACCCTCGATGAATCTGAACGACAGTCCAGCGTGCAAACCGCACAACCAAGCAGCCATCCACGACCAGGCAGCCATTTAAACAATGAATGACAATTGATCTATATTTGTTTTGATAGTACTCCTTCTTATTTAAATCGATCTAAAATTACTTAATTCGAGATCATCTAAAATTTAGAGCATTTAAAGTTAAAAAAAAAAAAAAAAGAAAAAGCGAAGACCAGAAAGTGAGGACTTAAAATTATAAATGATGGCTCCCCATGTCTCAGAAGACAATGGATGCTCCCATTAGATCTATAAATACGAATTAGAAAAAAAGATGACTTCCGTTAGAAGTTTTTATTATTGACGTCTGAAACTAACATGACTAGCTAGCTCTATTGACTATTAGACTTTAATTTACAGTCTGGTATATAAACGCTAGATATTTCATCACGGTAATCTAGATCTATAGTAGATTCTTATATTAGGCACACCGTATTCGGGAACTAGGTCAAATTTTTATTTGGTGACGGTTTAACTTACTGTCACTGTGACACTGTCTTACAAAAAAACTGAAAGCAGATTCTTATTCTGCAACTAAAGGACTATAAAAATAGCCGTGTTTCTTTGAATTACCACTCATAGTCAAGATTTGATTTTATTTTAAAATAAATCAGGTCACTTCATGCTCCTATAATAAACACAGTTTTTGTGCTTTCTCCTTCAGCACACATCGAGCACCGTTAAGAAACACCACTATGTTATTGCTAATAAATTATATCTGTGTTAATTAAAAATTATTTAGATTATATTAAAAGAAGTAGATTCACTTCTGCAATATGTATTTATAGTATATTGCCTCTCTCTCTCTCTCTCTCTCTCTCTCTCTCTCTCTCTCTCTCTCTCTCTCTCTCTCTCTATATATATATATATATATATATATATATATATATATATATATATATATATATATATATATATATATATGCCTACCTATATAATCTATGTGTAGAAACAGAAATAAATCTATATAATTATAGATCTATAAATTAATTATTATAATGTAACAAACATGATATTTTCAACTAGGCTACATGTATTCTCTGTCTCTTTCTTTTAATTCCCATCCAAGGACCCTCTTCTTTTCATAATTTGGATGTTCGTTTTGTTACATCCCCTCCCTCCCATAGATGCTTATAATTCTTTTCATGAATCTCTCCCCCTTCCCTCCACTGCCTGTATGATAGGTTGTGACACTACACGCTTAGTGTATACCTCTCCTCACCACCAGCACTTGCCTGGCGTGATCACCTGCAGTGGGCATGGTCTCTGGCTTCAAATTAGCAGCCCACACTTTTTCTTTCATTCATAAATTATATATTCTAGATATCTAGATATAGGTCACATTTATTTATTGAAAAAAATCATAGATTTATTAATCCCAATAATATTTCTTACGATTTTGCCTTGTGCACTATAGGAGAATGTGTTTAATTCATTATTATTCATTGAAACACCTCCTTTTTAAATTTTATTTAACAGCTAACAGTATGAATGTGATTGGAATGTCTTTCTAAAGATGTTTGGAAGCTTATTTTGATAGATCCACCAGTCTACGATCAAACAGGCTCATAATATAGCCTTCATCCCTTATATGGGTATGAATTGCCGGGGGAGGTTTAAACAATAGCTTTACATACTTGGTTACCGAGAATCTAAAAAACTGCCATCTGCTTTGGAAAAGCGGAACAAAAATTCAGGAACTTATCTAAAATTGGACATGCATTGTCCCGAAACATCGTTTTTAGCTTCAAACATAAAAACAAATTAATTATAAACAAAAAAAGCGACGTGTTTCTTAAAGGAGAATTCGATGAGCTGTGCCTAATATAAGAAGCTACTATATATAGTTACTAGAATCTACTCTAGTATTTCCTGAATCATTCATAAATTTCATACATTTATATATAATTTATTGTTTATAAATCGATGGCGATGAAGACCATAGGCCATAGGCATAGCATGATGATGATACTGTCTAATGATAGCCCAGGTACACTCACTGACTCACTGGCAATATAAGTTTAAAAGTTGTAAGTTACAAGTAACTACAGTGACTAAAAGTGACAGTCTGAGTTAAGTTAAGAGTCAGAGACAATCTCTTACTCACACTCATCAGTGAGTAACACTTACAGTGAGTCACAGATTAAGAGTTCAGTCTCACACACCCACGCCAACACTAGTCTATGATATAGAACTAGATAGAATCTGTAAGTCTATATTCTATATCTGAGTGTTTCTCCAGTACTGGTTACAACTAGGTGTTGGTTCACTAAAAAGTCTGTATTTCATAAGATTCAAATGTGTAAATACTAGCGTAGTAATTAACAGGAGTACTTAAACAATAGTGTGTCCCACAATTAACCATTGATGCGCCTCAAGCGTCGACACGATCAATCTCCGGCAATCTTGCACAAAAATCTCATTTAATCTGTTTTTTGTGATCTTTTGTGAATCAACAACCCATCAGGTACGTAGATATTTCCTTATTCTACTGAAATGTAAGCTTATTACAAATCATCATCATCATCAAACTCCATTAGAGTGAGGGCTTGAGAGGCTCAAATCCTCTCCTGCAAAAGCCCTGGACAGAAACCCTGCTGTCTTGCGTAGTGCATAAATGTCGCCATACAGGTCGAGAATTTTGGGTTTCCCAGACCTGTCGAGACGGAGATCAGCAAGTCTGGGGCAGTCAAACAGAATATGAGGCACGGTTTCCTCTTCTTCCCCGCAGTGGGGGCACCGTAAATCCAAATTTGGCCTTAGCCTCGAGAAATATGAGCCAACAGGACAGTGGCCTGTCCTGCACTGTGCTATAATAATAACCCTAACCCTAACCCCTCCACCACGGGGAAGTGCGGTCAGGGCGCCTCATGCGCTCCCAGACTCCACTGGCTTTTTGGGACTTGTCCCAGCACTCAAACCACTTTTCCATTTCTGTTTTTTGTATTATATCCAGGGCTTGATGAAAGCTTACAGCCTGATCAGTGGGTGGAATTTGCCCTCCCTGGTGGGCCAAAGAGTCTGCGATTGTGTTGCCAGTCACACCTATGTGACTCAGTACCCACTGCATTATTACAGGGGTGCCATAGCGTTGTTTGATGTTATGTGAAGCCATGATGACAGTGTTGATATTGGGGGGCCATGGTCCGGGGCTTTGCAAAGCCTGTAGTACAGATTTTGAGTCAGTGACCACAACAATCTGTGTTGCCCTCAAATGTCCCTCGCCGAGTTGAGAGTCAATGACTTTTAAGGCTTCACAGACTGCCATGGTCTCCGCATCAAAACTGCAAACACTACCACAAGGTCCAAAGATTTTGACTGTGTAAGAGCCAAGAAAGTCGATGTAGGCTCCATAGCCTGCTCTTCCAGAATCTATAGATGCCGACCCATCAGTGTATGCAAAAATAGCACTGGGCTTGAAGGTATTAATGGTCTCCAGAGCTAGGATTTGAAGGTCATTAGATGAACGGCTTTGCTTAGTGGCATTAGGGTATACTAATTTCAAGCGTATGTCTGGGGTTGTTTGATTGCAATATGCTAATCGAAGTGCTTTTTTATTACGAGGTTACTAAATTTAACCATTAAATCATGACGTCACGTGAAGCGTCTTGAATACAATTTAGTCTTAAATCGTAAAGTTAATAAATTTTAAAGCCTGTTACTAAACAAAAAGTTTATATTTCTAAAACAATTATGTTGATGTAATAGTAGACGTGTGTAGGGATTTAAAATAATTAATTTGTTTTTATTTTGAGAAGTAAATCGGATTAGGCGTTGAGGCGCTCCATGGGACCCCGTGTTTTCCATGCATAAATTATGGCGTCACATGTAGCGTCTAATACGAGTTCAGGATTTGTTACGTTTTCTGTATTCATGGAAAGTTTCAATTAAGATTAAATGATTTTAATATATGTTATAAACTATTTTCATAATCATTTTAAATGAACATTTTTTTTTTGACATCTTTCATTTTATATTTTTTGTAATTTTACTTTACATCGTTTGGGGTGTTTCAGTGGACACTACCCAGTTTATTTACAAATGGTGTCCTAGTTTACGTCTGTTAAGTCCAAATAGATTTTAGTGATACTTTGTTAAAGATTTTACAGTGTCAGATAATATTAGCTACATCTAAAAGAAATAAAGCGGTACTGTTTAAGAAATATTAAATAATTTAAAATTTACTTATTCTGTAAATAAGATTTAGAACTATTTGATCTTTCGTTTGAGGCGCATCTCGGACACTTGTCTTTAAAACTTTAAAGAGCTAAACTCTAGATCTAGAAATCTAGACCTAAATCTAGATTTACTCTAGATCTAGATCTAATTATGTAATTCATTATCTACATTTACTCTAGATCTAGACCTTGATCTAATTATGTAATTCATTATATTATAGCTAGATTTACTCTTGATCTAGACCTAGAGTAGAGTACAAGAGTCTAGAATAGTCTAGTCAGTCTAGATCTAATTCAATATCTAGATTTAGATCTAAACTAGATTATTAGATTAGAAATCATTAGATCTTTTATGAATCTAGACTAATGACTCTAGACTAGGTCATTAATGATTTAGATTTAGAATCTAATTCTAGATTTAATAATATATTTTTCTTTAAATTGACAAGTATCTAGAAAATTATCTAGATCTATATTATAGACCTATTCTATCTTATATAATACAGACGTTACTTCAAAAAAGAAGATGATTACGTCCTACGCGTCATGCATTTAGTCATGCATATTAACCAATGACTTAAATTCTGCCAAGTCACTGGTTTTCCTGGCTAGCTCAGGCAACCCATTCCATGCTCTAATAGCACTAGGGAAGAAGGAGTATTTGTACAAATTTGTCCTAGCATATGGGACGAGGAATGTGCCTTTATCTTTGTGTCTTTCAGAGTATTTTATTAAATTTTGTTTTTGTATTTGAAGATTATGGTTCAGTGTTTTATGTATTATTGCTACTTTACTTTTGAGCCTTCTGTCCTGAAGGCTTTCTAAATTTAGTGATTGTACTAAAGGTGTTACTCTAGTCAAATGTGAATATTCGTTTGTTATGAATCGCACTGCTCTATTTTGTGTCTGTTCTAGTTTCTTAATGTTTTCTTGAGTTGAGGGGTCCCAAACAGAGGATGCATATTCTATTATTGGCCTAACCAAGGTTAAATAACATTTTAGTTTTATGTTCTTATTTGATTTATAAGAAATTTCTTTTAATAAATCCTAATGCTTTGTTTGATTTTTTTGTAGTTTCATCAATATGTGGATTCCGTGACAGTTTTTCATTTATTATAACACCTAGGTATTTTGCGTTTTTAGTCTGTGTTACTGGTTTGCCATGAATAAGATAAGTGGAATTAATTTGTTTTAGTTTTTTTGTTACTCTTAACAACTGACATTTTTCTGGGTGGAAAGACATGCTCCAATTTGATTCCCATTTCTGTAATTCATTTAATTCTCTTTGTAAAATATCTGTGTCTTGTGTTGTTTTTATTGTTCTATATATTATGCAATCGTCTGCAAATAATCTGACTTTTGTTCCTGAAGTAATGCAATTTGGTAAATCATTTATGTAAATTAAAAATAGTAGTGGACCCAAGACTGTTCCTTGAGGTACACCTGAGTTTACTGTTATCGGTGTTGATTTAGAGCCATTTATTATTACAGTTTGTTCTCTCCCTATCAGAAAGTCTTTAATCCACTGATGCAGTGGACCATTAATGCCGAAATATTTTAATTTTTTAAGCAAACTATGGTGGTGAACTTTGTCAAAAGCCTTAGAAAAATCTAGTAAGATAGCATCTATTTGTTCACTATTATCTAAACCTTTTGAAAAATCATCAATTAGTCCTATTAGTTGTGTTTCACATGATCTATATTTCCTAAAGCCATGTTGGTATGGTGTGAGGACATTATGTTTGTCTAAGTGGTTTATGATGTTGCTACATATTATGTGTTCTAGGATTTTACATGTGATGCTGGTAAGTGATACTGGTCTGTAGTTTCCTGGGTCAGATTTTTCTCCTTTTTTAAATAGGGGGGTGACATTAGCTTCTTTCCAGTCCTTTGGTACTCTGCCCTGGTTAAGTGAAGCCTGAAAGAGTATTTTGAATACTGGGGCTAGCTCATTACTTAGTTCTTTGAGTAATCTAGCTGGAATACCATCTGGTCCAGAAGCTTTATTTGGTTTGGTGTTGGCTAATAGTTTTTTAATTCCATTTTCTTGTACTACTATATCTTCTATGTTGTCTACTTGGTTCAAATTCAGTAATATGTCTTTGTCTCCTGGGGCTGAGAATGCTGATGCAAAGTATTTGTTTAGAATGTTTGCTTTAGTTTCATTATCATTATGTATTATGTTATGTTCATCTTTTAATGGCGCTATGCCTGTTGTTTCCATTTTCTTAGACTTAATGTATGACCATAGGTTTTTGTTGTTGTCTTTAGATATTACATTGTTTATGTATTCACTCTGCAGCTGTCTGCTTACTTTTTGGGTTAAGTGTTTAATTTTTATATACTTTTTGTAAACTCTTTCTGCATTAGTTTCTTTAAATTTTCTATATAGGTTTTCCTTCTGTTTACAAAGCTTCTTTAGTCTATTATTAAACCAGCATTTATTTATTTTGTTTGATGTGTATTTAGTTGGTATTTGATTTTCTATAATGCTTTTAAGATGGTTTTTAATGAAATTCCAGAGGTCATCGACTGGTTGGTTAATGTCTTTTTCTAATAAGAATGTTTGTTGAAAGTTTAATGCAGCTTGGTGTAGTTGTGTTAGGTTACATTTATTCCAGAGTAAGATTTTTCTTTTGGGTTTTATATTGGCTACTGCTTTTATCTGACTGTGTATTTTTATGATCTCATGGTCTGATAGACCAGGGATAATATCATAATCAACTACTAATCCAGGTCTGTTGGTTAAGAAGAGATCTAATGTGTTGTTTAATCTAGTTGGCTTTTTAATGATTTGATCTAAACTTAGGTTGTGTAAAGTTTCTATGAAAAGCTCATTTATGTCCTTAAGGTTTTGGTGTTTATCTATGGTTAGTGTTTTCCAATTTATATCAGGTAGGTTGAAATCACCCATAATCCAAAAAACTGCATTTTTATTTGTCTCTTTAAGTGTCGTAATCTGATTACATAGTTCCTGCATGTATTCTAAACTAGAATTTGGTGGTCTGTAAATGCTGCCTATTATTAGGGATGTTGAGGTGGTATTAATTTTACAAAATGTTGATTCTATATTTTTTGAGTTAGGTAAGGTAATTTCTTCTGCTATAAGAGTGTTTTTTATTGCTAAAAGAACTCCTCCATGATTATCAGCCCTATCTTTTCTAAAAATTTCATAATTACTATTGAAAATTTCTGCATTATAAATTTCAGGATGTAGCCAAGTTTCTGTGCCTGCAATTATGTCTGGTTTCTCACATTCTAATAAAATTTCTAAGTCTGCTGTTTTGTTCCTAATGCTTTGAAAATTTATTACTAAGGTTTTAAGGTATTTTGGTGTTACTTCTTTAGTAGGTTTGTTTAGTGAGGCTGTTGTATTAATTTTAGTAGATTTAGGTTTAACAGGAGTGGATCTGGCTAGTGGTTGGTGAGTTTGGTTTGGGATGGTGTTTAGGATGTTGTATGGGTTAGAAGTGTCTGCATCAAAGGAATCAAACAGTCCTGATGTAAACTGAGGTAACCCACACGGTACACAGTGCCATGATGCATCTTTGTTGCCTAAGGCATAATACACAGGTGTATTCATATGGAGACATGATGCATGGTACCATTCATCGCAGGTGTCACATTGAATGGCTTTCTGTTTCATGGTGCATACTTTTTTGCAGATGTTGCATCTATCTTTAGATCTAGGCCCTGGATTTGACTCTACATCTCCTGCTATTAATATTAACAGTGATAGGTATTTATTTCTGCTGTGTCTGATTGAGAACTTCCATTTGTGATGGGTAATCTTCTTTAGTGTTATGGATGTGTATGTTAGGTTATTTTTTAAGTTGCTTTGATCTAAAGTGTGATGATTGATTATGACTGTTGTATTCTATATTAAAATGTAGATTGTATCTAAAACAAAGTTTGGTTTAACCTGCACTTAATTTCCATTGTATTGTTTATACAGTATATTCAATTATATTGTATTCAGTTCTTTCAGTCTTAACTTAATATAATTAACAGTACTAGTCCTATACTATTGATTGAGTCTATCCCTATCAAGCAATTATGGGCATTACTAGACTAGATTTAAATAATGCACCAATATATAATATATGTTTATGAAAGTTATTAGTAGGCCTATATATAATAGATCTATTTATTTTGATACTTATAAATTTTTAACTTATAAATTTTTATAAATTACAGATTTCAGTAATGGAGTATCTGTTAGAGTTTCAAGGCGTCTACAAGCCAAGAAAGACTCTAAATTTACAAGCATCAAAGCCTGAGCCGTGTTGCTGTTTTAGAGCGGAGAGAAAAGGAAAGGTTAAGAAAAGCTGCATACAGAGCCTAGTTAAGCCCACATGAAAAAGCTTGGATAAACAGAAAACGCAAAGAAAGAAAACAGCAAGCTAATAGTCCACTTAATGTCATCTCAGCCGAGGTTGGTGAATCACTAGGTACTGGATTCCAGACTCCAGTGGCGAAAAGAATGGCTGTTTCAAGGGCTTTGATGAAATTGCCTAGGTCACCCAAGAAATATGCTGCAGTTTTTGATGGTCTCACACAAATATTCTCCCCAAGAAAAAGTAAAGCTGTCAATGACATAAGCTTTCTGTGCCTACCTGATAGAAGAATGCTCATCTTTCTAAACAACATTAAAGAAAGTATCAAAACCTAACTACACTCCACCAACAAAAAAAAAGTCAGATGTCTAGTGCTCATAGACAAGTACTCTGCAGTATCCTTAGTAAGTACAAGAAACTCAGAGGTTGTGCTACTCATTTCTAACATTTTGGTCTTCCAAGAAGTTTTATGTCCAAGTGCAAATCAGAACAAATTGCAAGAAAAAAAAACGAAGTGATTGCATTGCACAAAATGCCTTGGAAACAATATTCATTTTTTACAGTAGAGAGGATGTCTCAAGAACTGATCCCTCTCAATCATCTGTTAGTGCTCAAACAGGAAAACGTTTCATGCAAAAGCTACTAAACATAAGATGCAGTCTTGCTTATGTGAGTTCTGTTTGAAGATTTTTCTTTATATAGAGGGCATTAATAAATTTCTGATCAAAAAAGGACACAGAGAGCTGACATTAAAAAAATCCAGCTTCATCACTCGGCGGTGATGGTACACTGCGAAAGGTAACAAAGTGGCGACCAGTAAATAAAGAAGGATCTTTCAATGACCTAGTGAGAGGTATTACATCTAACACTATTGCTTACAGAAATAGAAGCTGTTTCTGCTTTCCATGCAGAAATTCATATGGCAGTCAGTGCCTGCATGATGAAATATGTGGATCTTGGAAGGTGTTCAAACTTCAGAAACAAAATGGTAAGTACTTGTATTTATTTATTTTTAAATAGCACTTTACAATTATCTGAGAAAAAACATTATTCATTTTAAAATTACCTAATTGATTTCTAAATGAAATTGTTTCTTTTTCTTCAGTAGTGCAATCTCAGTCAAATCTTGAAGACTCTTTGGATGTCAGTCCCATATGCTCAAATTCAAAGGTAAAGAGCTTTTACATTTTAAAAATTTCCATTGAATCTTATGTTACCTGTATTGTATAAGTTGTTTTTTAATAATATACCCTGCTAAATAATTTTAGACTCACTTTAGAAATTAAGTATTTCAGCCCCATGTTGTTGTTTTTTCAGGCCCAAACAAATTCCTTCACTAATCAAAAGTACATTGTAAATAGCTGTGTGAGTGTCAAGTATGGGGAAATATTCTATCCAGGTATAATTTTTTGCACTGTGTACCTTTTAATTTCAATAAACAAGTTCAAAGTATGTTTTAGATTGAAGTATTAACTTTTCAACATTGCTGGTAATTTTTTTTCTTACAGGTGTTGTGATAGAAGTCCTGAATGATCAGCGCAGAAATAATTTTTTAAAAAGGCACAGAAATAAAGAATATATTTGTATATCCAGAAGTGTAGGACATACAGTTAGTGTATGCAGACATGATTGTTACTGAAGTGATGTAGATACCAAATGGCAATAGTTTGATAGTGGAATGTTTTGATTTCTGAATTTGTCAAATAAAATTTGTGTACAGTTTTATGCCTTTTCTTTTCTTTCTTTTTTTTTCAAACCTTTTTCTGTGTGTTAAAACTAACAAAAGATATAAAATATATATTGTCAATAATTTAAAATAATAACGATCATTGACTTGTGCACAGATAAGACAAAAATGTACACTTATAAACATTATTTTAAAAAATGGTGTCCCATGAAGCACCAGCAACATTTTGTGAAATTAAAGCAGCATTTTTACAAATGGGTACTTTATGACTAGAATAGTGAACTTAATAATAAGTCTAATGGATCACTTTAGTGCAAAAATAAAATAATTTCTATATTCTCACAGAATATCTTTTAAAAAAACTTTAACCTGTAGTGTCACAGGTGCTACGGTGTCCCAATTTTTGAATTGAGCTCAAATCCACTTTTTCTATGCAAAAGCATAAATTTTAGTATCTAAAGACTAATAACAATAAAGACAGTTATATTATGCTAAAATACAATGAATTTATCAATTGGTCGTTGTTAAATTATCAAGTGGTGTCCCGGTGATGCACCTGTGACGCAAAAGGGGGTACCCCTTGAATAGACACTGCTGTCAAAATCTACATCTTGCAATTCATTTTCTATTGATAAATTCTTAAAGTGAACTGGTTGAAGAAGTGAATACAGTTGAAATGAAACCAAAAACTTCAACTTTAATTTTTAGCATAATGTGACACTTTTTGGCACCAGTACTGGAGAAACACTCATATAGAAATCTAGATCTATGTGGTGACTATGACTACTAAGTGACAGTCTACTACTTAGTACTAGATCTAGGTATTCTAGTATTACAATAACACTTAGTAAGAAAGTGAAAGTGCTGCCTGTAATGCTGTATTGTTGCCTGATGTAGAATCTTAATGCATCTAGAAATTTAGTCTGACCTATGACTAAGTCTGTACGTTTTATGACATTATATATAATGTCACCCTAACATCATGTTATCACATTTATGATGTCCTGATAAGTCAATAGAGTCTGAATAGACTCATTGCTGCGAAATGCCTGCAACGGTATTCATGATAGTCAACGTGACAATAATATGATTCATAAAGACATAGATCTAACTATGTCTATAACAATTAAGATTACTAAGAATACTTTGATATGACTTGAATCAATCTAGATCTTTAACTATGTCTATAACAATCAAAATTACTATAACTTTGATATGACTTGAATATATCTAGATCTTTAACTTAAGTAGTCTTATTCTTAGTCCCAGAATCAGAAATTGGCTGTCAACTGTCTTTGTTGTTGTCACCTTCTCCTTTAAGCTTCTTCAGAGAGTATGCTTTTCAAGAACAAGAATCATGAGTCGATAATATTCTTAAAACTTAAAATATCGTTGCTTTAAATTTAGTATGTAGTTTATAGTTTAGTAACATCTTTCCATTCAGATCTCTCTTGAGCTTTTTATCTCTATGCCGAAACTCTAAGTTGTTGTAGATCTGTCGCCATATCTTCAATCCATTTTATTAATGTTCTGCCCTTTGTTTTTTGTTGGTATACTTTTTTCGCTCCTCTGTTGTCTGACATTCTTTTGGAGTAATCTTCCCAATGTAATCTGCTCTTTTTTATACATTTTTTCTAAGGATTTGTTATCTCCAAGTATTTAGCAGACTTTCTGTTGTTTTGTCAGTGCCCAGGTCTCACTTGCATACATGGCTACTGGTCTTATGATGTTTATATATACTTTTTTTTCTCTTTTCATTGATATACACTTTAATTTTGCTTCTAAGTATGTGCTGGGTGCTGTAGTATGCTTGTTGTCTGCTGCTAGTCATTCCTTTTATTTCAGCCAATAGGCTATTTTAAGATCTACTTAGCAAAGGAAGTTTTATTATTATTCTCCTGTGTCTGCAACTCTTAATAATGAACCAATTAGTTCATTTTTTCCAATACATTCTGAGACAATGATCTTCATCTTTAAAAAAAATAAATGTATCATAAGGTTCCCTTTGATTCTCCAGACCATCACACTAATGAAATAACACAATAATTTTCTGGCAGAATGATCTCCACCTAACAAACCAAACTATGTCTGTGACATTACTTCAGCAGACAGTGCTACTGTTTGTCAACATCACTTGTTTTTTTATTTACCATGTGAGTCTACTGAAAAACAAATCCTCTTTCAATATTTTTTGGAAATAAATTTATTTGTTTGGCTTTATATGTTGTAATGATTCTCTCCAACAGGCCTTCTGTAAAACACAGATCAACACAACAAATCCAACTCAAGAACTTGACAACAAGAGTTCCAAAATAATGTGGTTCTTTAATAACAAACAAATAACATCCAATATAAATACTACACAATTGTCTACAGGATACACTGGCTAAAAATGCTTTACTAAACTCTAAATTGCTGTACTGCCATACTAAACTCTCTATCTATTCTGGACTCATACTACTTCACTTGAGAATTCACTACTAATTCACTTGAGAATTCACTATCCCCGGACTGACTTCACTGTAGACTAATAGTTTGGTTCCCCTAAGGTTTCAATCACATGATCATAACATGAGTCATATTTATGTGTAACATTCATACCAGTACTGTCCCTTGTCCATCAACACTCTACACTTAACTGTATTACTGGCCTGTGTCAAATTTGTCAGGTTATGACACACAGTTAACCCTATCATGTCCTTCAGAAAAGAACATTTCTTCAACTGAGCCTAAACTTCTTGCTGGATGGCAGGGGATGAGCTGGATTCAAACTTGGAACATCATCTTGATGACAGGATGGCTGCCTGGTTGCTGGTCTTGATTGTCTTCAGTTCAAACCCTGCCTGTCATCATCTCTTGCAATTCTTAGGTGGTTTGTGTTAGGATGTAATACATTTTCAAATCTGAAGGAATATCAGAAACAAGTAAAAGCAACAAACAGCATGATCAATGACCACATGAACAGGCAGACATTCAATCTGCATTACTAGTATTCAATTCAATAGATATATATTTTTATATATAGATCTATATACTAATATTTAATTATTGTGCTTTGTAGCCTAGATATAGCCTAGATATTGTGCTGTATACTGTGTAATATATGTACTGTATAGCCATATAGTGCTACAGAATGTAAAATATAGCCTAGAAATTGCACTATAAATTTAGTTTTTGATAGAGTTACATGAGTTTATTTGAATATATGATTAGTTAAAATTAAGTGACCATGTATTCTCTGACCCAGTTTCTAGAGTCAATAGCTTGCCTTATTTTCTGTCAGTAATAAACATAAATATAAATAAGTTGACACTTGAGTTAACTTGAAGTTTTCTCCTTGATTTCCTTCCCTTGAGTATACTGCACTATTCAACACATTCAGAGAGGAAGCAGCAGCACAAACTTCACAATTTTTGATTCTTTCTATTTTGTTGTTGTCATGTTCTCCACTGTTGGCTATGGTGAATTTTTCCCTGACATTTGGCTGGGTCGACTCTTTATGATTCTAACCATTGCCCTGGCCTCTGTTTTTATATCAAGCCATGTAATCATACTCAAGTCTCCCAATCTAGCTAAGTAAAGGGATACTTTACTACAAACATTCCAATGGAACTTAAACATTTTAACTCATTTCTTCTAACTGGTTCATTGTTATAAATCCATTCTAGATTCAAGGAATCTTAGCCACTTACATGGAAAGAGTTAACTGTGGTGGAGACTACCGTTTGGGTCTATCTAAGATCAAGAAGCATGTGATTGTCTGTTCTACAACATTAACTCTTGACAGCCTGATAGACTTCCTGAATGAGTTTTATGGTAATCCTAACTTAGAGGTGAGGCCATTGCTTGAATATATGACCATTAATAGCACTTTAAAAGAGTTGTACTTTAAGGCTCTCATAAAATAACAAAAATACTACAGATTTGATGAGGTAACCTCCACTTGGGAGTCATTTTACAGAAGATTGAATCATATCAACTTGCAAAGAGATATGTGGCTAAATTTTAAAAAAATTGAATAACAAAATAGTTTAATTTTTTCAGCTATTTAGTAAAAAATATTGATAAAAACACTATTGGCTTTGATTCTCATGGCATATAACTTATAACAAAACAAACACAAATGAATAGTTAGACTACCACATGATAAAGAAAGGTTTGAGGTAAGTAATCTTTAATCATGGGTTATGTTGGCAAATGACATGCAGGTTTTTTCGTCTTTCTCCCACAAAACTTCAGAGGCCTCTAGGATATGGCCGAGTTGCAGGTGGTCATGACTTCCACAGTATGATGTGGAGGGTTATAAGGGAAAACCTGCACAATCTATTCACCCTAACACAAAAAACTTCCCACAAGCCTCAGCTGAAGGCACAGTGGCTAAGCGGTAAAGTCTAGTAATGTGCTTCTCCAGTTCCGCCGTATGGTAACGTGATCAATTTGATTCTCTGTTTTATTGTCTAGTGAAACCCATGTCACTTTGTGGCATTTTTTGTGGGGGAAAATGCTGCCTCCTATCACTAATTCATTAAATGTGCAGAAGTCTGCAAACTTTTCTCCATTTTCTTTTATGATGCCAAGTCCATGGGTGCCCATACTTTTCTCTCTCTCTCTGTGTCACTTCCCACTTTGGCATTCAAGTCTCCCATGAGGATCAAAATATCTCTTGTAGGTATTTTGTCAACTTTACTTTGCAGTTGGTCATAAAATGTATTTTTGTCAGTATCACTTGCAAGGTTGGTGGGAGCATAGCACATAATGATGTGAACATTTTTGAACTTAGACTAAAATTTGGCTCTAATTATTCATTCTGAAACTATGACTTTTGAAAGCGTCCTTGTTTAGTAGTAGTGCTACACCATTTTCATGTAAGTCATCTTCTTTTTCCTTTCCAGAGAAGAGAAGGGTTTCTCCTGATTGCAGTCTTGTTTCACCAAATGTGTTCCATCGAAATTCACTCATTTCCAGGATCTGTAGTTTGTAGTTGGCCATTTCCTTGGCAATTGGAGCACATCTACCTGGTCCTAGTAAAGTACGTTCCATGTTCCCAAGTTAAATGCTGCCTTCTGAATAAGGAAGTGTTTCTTTTTCATTGGTTTAAGTAGAGTGGTTGGCCTCACAGGATTCGTTCGACTTTCCATGCATAGCTCCTTTGTGGAGCTCTACTTTCGCCTCTGACAATGTTTAGTGTTTGTGTTTTTGTTCTGGTTTCTATAACACTATTTTTTCAATGGACAGGTTGTTAGCCTATTGCACAACCCCTGTGTCCCGTGGAGGGGGATGCACCTTTTGTCTGGCCTCTTTCCTAGCAGACCTGTCTGGCTTGGTAGTACCTGCCAGGAGTGATGAGCTCCCGCCGGTATAGCTCTGAGGGTCATTGAGGCACTCAAGCTGTCACACCACAGCATGGTATGTGCATCAGGTGTGCATCTAGCGTGTCAGACATTTACACAGCTAAAACCGTGGAAATCTCCTCACATCTCAAACAAGACTAAACTAAGAATCTTTAACTCTAATGTCAAGGCTGTCCTACTGTATGGTTCTGAAACATGGAGAACAACTGAAGCCACAGCAAAAAAAAAATACTGACCTTCATCAACAGATGCCTGAGAAATATCCCAAAAATACACTGGTATGACAAAGTAGAAAACACCAAACTGTGGGAGATGAGTGGACAGAAAAATATAGAAGTGCAGATCTTAGAGAGGAAGTGGAGATGGATTGGTCACACCCTTAGAAAAGATACCAGCAACAGAGCTAGGCAGGCCTTAGAGTGGAACCCCCAGGGAACAAGACTCAGAGGAAGACCAAAAAGAACATGGTGACGCAGTGTACTTGAAGAAGCAGAGAAGACCGGGAAGAGCTGGGAAACCATAAAAAAACTAGCAAGAGACTGTGGAGAGTGGCGTGTTTTTGTCGAGGCCCTATGTTCTATGAGGAATTCAAAGGATTGATGATGATGATGGAAACTGAGCCTCACTAGTCTTTGGCAAACTCACAACAAACATTTTTCAAAGACATGAAACAGCTGGGACTAAGTGTTAGATTATGTCAGGGTAGACAAAATCATAGGCAAATACAATAAGTTCTTAGCAACTTGAAATATGGTGTCTAAATGTAGCCATCTTTATTTCATTGTTTTAATGACCAAATGATGACAGACAATTAATGCGTGTATATTCCGCATTCCACATTTTTCATTCCAACAAGGACATCTGTACAATAAAGTCTCTATTTTCATATTTATATATATATTATTATTATTACCTGGAAAAACCAAATAGATAAAACACAGAGTAAAGGCATCCAGAGACTATCCCTCTTATATATTATATCCCTTATATATTATTATTTTTTTTCAGATTAACAATTGACATCCCCTCATGACAATGTCATCAGGTTTTGGCAAAACAAACTTTCACATCAGGCTAGAACCAAGATCTTTGTGCTGCTTAGAATGGGGAAATTGGGAAAACATATTAGTACCTTATTCATTAGTAATCTAGTAGAATGAGAGCTCAAAGTCTGCAAGTGATGCCAGATCTTACTTTTTGACAAATAGTTACAATCACAATCATTGAGACATTGACAAAATTCTTTCTCCCTCCTAGAAGGATAAGTATCATCTTTCTAGTTAATGCATTAAAACAGCAACCATCTCTATCTTTAGTTTTCTATTCATGCCACATTGCTCATTCATAGGACAGATGCTATCTCTGCCTTATGGGAGCCCTACAACTTGATCTAGGTGGAGCACCTGCAGGTCCAGCTGGTACTGGAAAGACTGAAACAACTAAAGATTTGGCTAAAGCTTTGGCTATATGGTGTGTAGTGTTTAATTGTTCAGACAGCTTGGATTATAAGGTGATTAGGACCTTAAATATAATTATGTTTCTTTTATAAAGACTTTATTTGAATTAGTGAATATTGAATATTTAGTTCAAATTGTTCATTGACTTATTATTATTATTATAGCTTTTATATAGCGCTACTTTCATGCTTATAGCATGCTCAGAGCGCTTTTGGTCCAATCTCATTTGTGGGGGGAGGGGGTATCTAGGAGTTGGTTTTCCGTGCTGCCTTTAGGCAGAGACACCATGGCTGAGGGGCAGACAAACCATAGCTAAATGGTATAAAGAGGCTTACTTTCATTGAAAAACACCATGGCTAATGGCTTACATATTGTTGTGACTGATGAGACTGGGTGACATAAACACTACAGAACTGAATGACATAAGACTCCACAAGGCTCAGTGACTTAGATAATTATATTAACACAATATATTTTAAGATTCTATACCAGAAATAAATTAATCCTCTCTTGATTTATATTTTTTTTTTTTGTGTGTGTTTTTATTGGCGATGCTCTAGTGTTCTAAACTTCATGTAATCCTTAATATGCTATTGGAAGGGAAGGCTGCTTCCATTTTCATTAGACTAGGCTCACAAGTCTGATAAAACTAAAACTCACCCCAAAAAGATGCAAGTCTACAATACATGCGTTCTGAGTACAAAACATGGTCAATGTATGTGAAACAAGCCCCCACCTCTGCCAAGTGGATGTGATCAAAAGGAAAAAAAACATTTGTGGTGATCCCTACTTTTAAATAGAAAATAGTTGCTTAACTATCTTGATGATAAAGGTGTGATCATCATGTACAAATGAAGCTTTCAGAATGCATCAAATCATATTGTTGTAAACCTGGTGGTGACACAGTTGGGGTTAGTGCTGTGTGTTTTTAGCCTACTCAAATCGCCACAGTCCAGCGCAGGATGAGTGGTCAACTGTGACCAGTGACAGTACACGCCAGTTCGGCAACGACCTGTGTGTAAATATTACACACGCAAGTCATGGCGATTGTGATCATTCTGAGTGGCCAAGAATGTTCCATCCCATTCTAGAAGGCCAGTAGAGACTCTATATAAGAGCGAGTGTGTTAGAAAGACTGGACTTCACGTTACCTCGCAATGTGACCAGACGAGTTAGTGTGATGTTGTTGCCAACCGTACAGTATTTGTAATGTATTTGAAATTAAATTGCTACTGTTACTTTGGAGCCCTGATGAGTTGTGAGGTTCTTTGCGTTCGTTGTGTCATGTGGTGCAGTTTGAAGAGAGCCTGGGCAGTAGAGGAGAGATTGTAACAATATGAATAGAAGAGCATATAAATGCTTGGGAAGACGTGGACATAGATCTAGACTTCACCATGTGTAGAGAAGTGGTAGAGAGACACTCAATGAACAGCCATGTAGCAGTAATGAAGCAATGATGTAGCAATGATCTCAGCTGACCTAGCTAGTTAAATGGAAAAGACTGGAACTACCAGGTTCTACATAGTATGCTTGGGCACTATAGCCCTAACAAGGAAGGCTCTATGGGATAGCCATAGTCATCTTAGGACAGAGGTCTGTCAATGATGATAATGATTACTCTATGGTTTGACTTCTTCAGCTATATTAAATACTGTTTTATTGAGCAATTATTAGATGTTAAAATTTTATGTTATTTTAACATAACTGATAGTTTCAATTTCCATTGTATTCTTCCAGATGATGGGAGGATTCTTCTCTGGGCTAGCACAGTCAGGGGCCTCTTGCTGTTTTGATGAGTTCAACCGAATCAATATTGAAGTTTTATCTGTTATTGCTCAACAACTTATTACTATCAGAAATGCCAAAGTAGCTAAGGTAGGAATCAAAAGTAGATAAGGCAGGATTCAAAAGTAACATAGGCATGAAGCTAAAGCAGCAAATATGAAGCATGTCTTACCACCAAAGAAAGTGTCGATTAAAAAGTGTTACCTGAAAATAAATAAAATAATGACTAATCAAGATAAAGTGACTTTTATCAAAATGTAATTACTTAGATCTGGTTATCATAATATAGAATAAGCTGTAATAAAGACAAAAAAAATTATTAGCAAAGGAATCTAATGAGAAAATAATATTTTCATATCGAACATTGTGCATGAAAGTAAATACTTAGGTTCTAGGTTTCTGAATGAAGATTTCTCATGTTTTTATTAGGTCTAACGACCCAGATGAAAGTTTACCTTTATTAGATTATATTTCGGCATGAAACTCAAGGCCTACATGTTTTTTTGTTGTTTGTTTTTGGCGTAAAACTCAAGGACTACATGTTTGTTTGTTTTTTTGACATGAAACTCAAGGCCTACATGCTTGCCTCTAGTGTTTCAATCTAGTCCTTTATTAATCTCCATTATTGCCTACTAAAAGAAGAGTGTTTTTGTTTAAATATTATATGGAAAGGGAGTTAAATAATCAATGTAATTAATCAGACTAAAACATTGTTTTCTAGAAAAATTGGCGAACATCGTTAGGCTTAGTTTTTTTGGCAGTATTATTTATGAAAAGTGTTGCAGACTAAGAAATAAATAACTTCATTTGTACAAGGCACAGTAAATAAAAACACCATATTAACTCCTATAAGTCCTTCATTATAAAATACAAAGGTCAGTGTGAGAAAATGTGCCTCATTCCTATAATCTTATTCAACTTATTCTGCTCCTCACAAGTCTATAGACTTTTCTAAGTTGTAGGTTTTGAATGATAGGTTTGGAATTTTTATACTAAATACTAATACTACTGCAAACTTTCCATATTATAATCAAGTAGATACAAGTGTCTATGTAAATATGAATAAATCAGCCACTCTGGTTTAAAAAGCGAAACAAAATCAATCTTTCAAAGAGTTATCAGAATAACACAACAATATTTCATCTGAATAACACACTATTTCATCAGAAAAACACACTAATATTTCATTAGATGAACACAGCAATATTTCATCAGAATAACACAGCAATATTTCATCATAAGCAGACATCATTATTTCATCATGGGCAGTGTTTTTGTTTTACTTATTTTTCCAAATTCTATGTGTGTCAAGCAGTTTCTTGTATTTTCTCATGTTGCAATTTAAAACTTTCATATATATTTTTTTTTTTGACATCACACCGTATATTAATATAGTCCTGAGATCGTCTTAATCATTATTTCCTATTTACTGTTGACTATTCATTATCATTACCTCTGTTTTAGTGATGGTTTGAGAGGTGGGTGTGTTTATTCTAAGTTTTAAAATCCCTAGATAGAAGCTTGGTAATTGCATGTAGTGCATGTATGTTTCCGTGTAGGTTATGGTCAAGAAGATTCGGTAATGAAATTGGTTAACCTGATTAGTGTTAAAAACAATAAAAAAATTGTCTCTCTCTTTAGTCTCTTTAGATTACTAGACTGGTAAGAACAACGTTTTCTATGTTGTCTCCCTCTATAGCTCAATAGGTTCATGTTTGAAGGGCGTGAGATCAAACTGGTTCATACATGTGCAGCCTTCATCACTATGAATCCTGGTTACGCTGGACGGACAGAATTACCTGATAATTTACAGGCTTTGTTTAGACCTATATCAATGATGGTACCAGATTATGGTAAGAGGATGAAACATCTAGAAGGTCTTTTCCTTAGTAGTATTCAAAAGCCACAAGTACAACAATGGCTAAGTGTTTAGAAAAATCCCAAAAGGCCCAAATCTGCAAGTACATGTGATGCCTGTCATGGAGGCCTGAACAAACTATAGAAGCATTGTGCAGAACAGGCCATTGTCTTGTTTACTTTGCATGGTTCGAGCCAAAGATTGACTCCTTAGTAGATTTATTTATTTCAAGACAACAAAAATAGAACCTAAACCTATGAACCAGTACAAAGTTGAGTGATCTTTTTGGATGTTTTATTATTGTTATCTTTGGTATCACATGCAATTTTCTTTCTCAGCCTCTGTCATTTGAGATGGCTTGGATATTATGCTAGATATGCTATATTGTTTCTCTATCCAGATGATGGGAACTTGGGCTAATTCTTTTCATCTCCTCTCAATATTCATTTATTTTCAGCTGTAAGACAAATGAAGCTTTTTCCATGAATGCTATTAGTTCTTATGTGTTCTCTTTTTCTTTTAGTTTATGTATGCAGCTGTAGTGTTTATTATATATCATTTTTATCAACTTACAGATGAAGTTTATATGTAGTTTATTGTCACTCCTGTACAAAGTGACTCCTTGTAGATAAATTATTTCCAGTTCAAAAATCTGGCAATATTTTATTGCTTCTTTTCTTTTAGGTCTGATTGCTGAAGTTATCTTGTACTCAGAAGGATTTGAGTCCACCAGAACATTAGCCAAGAAAATGGTTCAAATGTACAAACTGTGTAGTGAACAACTCTCGCAACAAGATCATTATGACTTTGGTAATAACCTTGACACATTCTTAAATAAGTATTTCCTAGAAGAAAAGTACACACTCATAAATAATAATGTCCTAGAAAATAGTAGACACTCCTGAATAATTATATCCTAAAGCTAAAGACATGTACACACTCAAATAAAATGTGCTTATATGTTTCATTTAGGTAAAAAGCAAATTTATGATAATGTACACATTTTTGTTTTAGGTATGCGAGCTGTTAAATCTGTCCTGGTTATGGCTGGCAGTTTAAAAAGACAGAATCCTGACAAACCGGAAGATGTAGTTCTGATTCGAGCGCTTCGTGATAGCAATCTTCCAAAGTTTTTGTTCAATGATGCTAAACTGTTTCAAGTAACTCAGTTTTTACTTTTTCATTTATTATTATTATTAGTATAAGTATTACTATTATTTGTTTATGCTTTGAACTGTTATAAAAGACTAACAGCTAGAAGGAAATGAGAAGGCTGACACACTCGCCAAGAGTGGGAGAACAAACTCACAAGTAAACTCTGCACTGTATCCAGAAGAAATGAAGAAATTAATTGTAGATAAAATAAATGAGAAATGGACGAGCTCCCATCCAAATCACAAGAAAGATGACGCTTACTATAAGCTATCCCGACAAGACCAACGCCTAATCTTTCGACTCAGGACCGGACACAACAGAATGCGACAACACATGTTCCAGAAGCTCAAAATTGGAACCAGTGAAATCTGCCCATGTGGAGTATCACCAGAAAATGCCGTCCTCCAAAACTGCTCTCTCTACCAAGAGGCCCGTATAAGACATTGGCCCCAAATCACCTCAATAGAAAGAAAACTATATGGAGAGCTCCTTGATTTGGAAACCACTGCGCAGTTCATCTCATGTATTGGTCTAGTCATATGAACACTCCAACATAACAATGAGAACGATGAAGAAGAAGAAGAACTAACAGCTATATATATAAACTCTTCTAACAAATGTCAAAACAATAGAAAGATGAAGTAAAAACCACAGTGTTCAGCCCTGTAATAAATGTGAACCATTTGATGAAGTGATAAATCACTCTGTTGATTAATAAACCACTACATCTATTCATGTAGGCCCTACTTCTGATTATAAGCTTACTGAACCATACAATAGTAAAAACTGTAAATTATTATTGTGCCATAATCTAAATAATCACTCATATTGCATGTTAATAATGTGTATTTACTTACATGGAGCTTGAGCTTTTAATTAGTTTTTAGACAAAAATATTGTTATCTATGAATTATCAATTCATTTGTGGAAAGTTTTTGTTATGGTTTTATCACAAGCATTAACCAGAATATTTCTTATAGATAAGTCTAAATTTTTAAAAAGTTATATTTTTGGGTGGAATAAAAAAAAAGTATTAAGAAATAGTTATGAAACTTGTTCACTGAGTGGTTTTATAATGTTTTGCAGGCCATACTTTCAGATCTTTTTCCTGGTGTTAACATACCAGAACATGATTATGGCCAGCTGAAAGATGAGATCATGAACATCCAACTAGAAATGAAGCTCCAAGTGGTGGACACGCAAGTTGTGAAAGTGATACAGTTCTTGGAGACTATGATTGTCAGACATGGTGTTATGCTAGTTGGACCAACTGTGGGTGGAAAGACCACAATTTACAGGGTAGTGTATTACATTTGTAGCCATTCTAATTGTAGTGGTTTAGAGCCACTAACTTAAAAACACTATTCGACAATGTCGACCCTGGGAAGGTACTGGGCTTTATCCGGGAAGTGGGGTTGTCTACAAAGATTCTGATTTATGAATCTGTGAACATGTACTATTTACATTAGATTTTTACCAAATTATTAAATTTTTACTACCCTTACTATTTTAACTGTGAATAGACCTTGATTTTAATGATTTAACTGTATAGAATTTAGCCCCTGTTATGTAGAGAGAGAGTAGTCCTTAAGGGACTGCAGGCATGACATGGCCTAAATTGTGCTGATGTGCCTAAAATCCAAATCAAATCAAATCTAGGTACGTAAATATTAAACTTGTAAGTTTTCATTCACTCTGTGACTCACACAATTCTCAATTCAAGCATATTTTCTACAAATGAAAGATTGCATTTGTTTTTAAATTAATGACTTTATGTTCTTGCATTTGAAAAGTTTGAAACAGGGCCTAAAAGCAGAGTTTAATGATGCTAATAAGGAATCCATCAAAAGTACAGGATCTACTAAGCTAGTATTTAAAAAAAATATATAGTCATCTATCCACATTATGTCCTTTTGTTGTACAATGACCTTGTTTCTTAGGTCTATACATAGAAAGTTAACAACAATCAATAATTAAACACATTCAATATCAACTTTCTCTGTGGCACCAGTGAGACAAAGACCAGAAATAAAAAAGGTTCCTCCCTTGGAATTATGTATAACAATTTGAACAAATTTAAAAATATTTTAAAGACCATCTTTCACACTTAGAGCATTTATATATATATATATATATATATATATAGTTTGTCCATCGTGGTTTGATGATGACCACTTTTGTCATCCAGGGGGCTGAGGGCTTTGCACAGGGGTTTTGTGCCCCCTCATTTGGCTGGTGAGACCTATGTAATGTTTGGCCTTCTTCTTCTTTGGATAGACTGTCATATGTAAAAAAATGCATATCTTGTTTCAGCTAATTTGGGACAGGTTCTGAGTTTTCTGAATTTTTTTCACAATTTCATGATGTAGGTGTAGGTTAAGACATCATTGATATTTTAAGGTAATTATGTCTTACAATGCATACAGCTCAACCAAATAAAGACTACATTGGTAGTGATAGTAGAAAACAATTAACAAAACATACACCAAGGAGTCTTCTTTATAAGCATAAAAAATAGTTTTTTTGATTGGATACAGAGACGTGAGTCTTGAGTGCATTTTGATGCTTGCTTATAGCTTACTTCATTGAGTAATCTAGTAGCTGGAAAGAAGTCTAGATGTAGTGCATTCTAGATGCACTGCTGAAGTACTATTGAAATGACATGTTCTGTTTAAATTTGATGTTATGTTGTCCTTAAAAAGAATACTGAAGTTATGAACATTGAAATTATTTGCAAGATGGAGTGTTTCTCTATTATTAATATAACCTTTCAGCTGCCAGGAACATATCCTTTATGGAGCTATTACATTGAGGTGGACTTAAAGAGAATGGATCTGTGGGAACGTCTTGTCTCATCCTTTCGATTTGACAAATCCATTTCATTTTTTAAAATGATGGTGCCCACTGTGGACACAGCACGTTATGGCTACTTCCTAGAGCGGTTACTTTCTGTTCAAAAACCAGTGCTCTTTACAGGAGGGACAGGCGTGGGCAAGGTAGTATGAAATTAGTTTACCAATTTACCTTCATTAAAGATATGATTATAAGATGTTGATTTAATGTTTTTGTTTAAACTATAACTAAAAAAAAATGTTGCAACTTCTGAATATTTCTTGATTGGTTAATGTTTGTGTAATTGAAATAATTGACTGCATATCTGAAAGAATGAATATATTGTCTCCTTCAACTTGCTCTAGTCTGTGATAGTAAGAGATTTACTTGATCGCATCTCTTAGAGAATGAACTACGTACCAGTTTACATTAACTTTTCTGCGCAAACCAGCAGCGGAAGAACTCAAGAAATTATTGAAGGGAAGTTGGAGAAACGAAAGAAAAATGTTATTGGTAAATTTATTTTTTTGTCTATAACTGTAACATTTTAACTTCTTATACAGTCTTATGTTTTAAACTAAATGTCTGATCTCAGTTTTTTTTTTTTTTTTTTTTGTATGTCTTTTTGGTTAATATCCTGACTTATTAATTTCTTTATTTACTCTCTCAAGATATTTTTAGTACTAAAATTAATTTCAGTAATTATAAATATAAATATCATTTTATGCTAAAAATTGATTACTTAAAATAAAATAATTTTCTATATTTTCAAAACCCTACCAATTGAGTCAAGGTTTGCAGGCTATATAGGCTACTGTTTTGATCTCTCTTATGTGCAAAAAGAATCGACAGGGGCTTATTGCAAAAAAAAAAATTTACATGAAGAGCGCAAGTTGAGAAAGAGATCATGTTCTTCCTCAACTACTAACAAACATTTTGTGTTCAACTGCTAATATGCACTTCTCTAATGACCAACAAAAATCTTTTAAAAACTAACATATATGTCTTTAATGACTAACACACATATAGTTGTATAACATCTTCAATGTTTGAAACACATATAAAAAAAAGTTATGTTCACTTGATACGCTTTGCCAGCTATGCTTTAAGGATCTAGAGTGGTTCCCTGCCCCAAATGATTGTCTGGATGGGTTACATCTGTTTAACAAATGATTGTCTGGATGGGTTACATCTATGTATAAGTAACACACTTCACACATTGCAACAAATGCATTCAAACAATTAGTAGAACAAACAAAATAGGCTACATTTCTTTTTTTTTTTTCTTTTTTTTTTTTTTAAAGTTATAAAACATAAAAGTTGTTTGGTTGAAGTTGTGGCATGTTACCTCACACAGGGGTAACTTGACACATGGCTTGGGGTAACAAATCACCATAATTGGATCACGGTTGTGGCTAAAAGCAGTATGAAAAATAGACTTTGTCCTTTCAATATACCTGCTGGTGGTGAAAGAGTGGTTTTTATATCCTGTTTTGGACAGTTCCAATAGCAGCTACAACAATTTGTTTTCCCTTTCAGCTTTGGCGTTTCTTTTGATAATGCCCTGACCCAATTAACTCAGCAAGCTGATTTTTAGTCTATGCTTTGTGTATTTTTAGTTGTTTTTTTTTCCTGATTCTCTCAGGTCTACCTAGTAAACTTATGAAATGTTTCTGAGGCAGTGATCAGTTGCAACTTTAAATGTTTTTTTCAAGTTCTTTCAAGAAAACTTGTCAGGTCTTAATTTAACCTGCATTTCTTTTTTTCTTGTTTGCTTTCCACACATCAACTGTAGTTTTGTTTTGTACATAACATTGTGCTGTTAGGTAGTTCAGAGTAATGACAGCATAATGACATGGTATCTGCTTGTAGCCTAATTGTACTTTTAATATTTTCCACATGCTTCATCATGATCGAGGGTCATGTCAGGTTTAGGATTTATTTGCGTTTTTAACTAGCTGTATACTGTTAAGGTCCCGGGGTTCAACCTGACAAGAACATCACTCACACACAGTCGTACATACAGTAAACAACTAGGTGAATAGTTTAAATAACAACAAAAATAAATGAATTTAATTGTATGAAACATATATGTGTATGTACAATGAGGATGACAAATAGACAGTATATATATTAGATATATATATATATATATATATATAATAGGTATATATAAAGATATTATACAATAATTAATTTAAGCACCTTTGCTACGGCTATTAACTTGTCACCCTGGCTTTATGGTCCACCAGACTCTGACCGACTGGCGTCACAACACTGCCAACCTCGGTAATAGTAAAGTTTGACAATGACAATGAAAAAAACTGCAATATGTATTTCTGAGACGGCAAGCGACGCCCACAACTCCAACACTGGCACCTTATAAACGAAATAAACACAATACTCTCAACTTCTACACTAAAAATAGAAATAGTGACAACCTCATACAACATACAATAATAGATATCACAAACGAATAACTCACCCTAAACAGGGGTCCCAAGAATCCAACTGAATAATAAGTAAACTGGTACAGACAAATAACGTTTTACGGGCCAACACACCGTCCGTTACAATCAAATTCAGAGGGTGAACTGCCTCATGACAAAGAATGACCGATAGATGTCACCGGACTTTGTGACGTAGCAAAACAATTCAAAACAAAAAAAATACAAGACACTCTCGCCCCGTACACGTACTACCAGTAGAGGAAATAAAAAAACAGAGTTAGGAGAAAGAAGTAGACACTTGTCTATACTACGCGACAGGTCAACATGTCCTAGAGCAATTTTTAATACATTAAATTAACTAACTTTTTGATTGATTGAAATTAAGAATAAGAACAATTTCAATGTTTAACTAATGCATGGTGACATTATAGTCTAAAACTGACCTAATGTTTCAGTAGTATTAATGTTTAATTACAAAATTTCAGAAAATTGAACTCCACTTTTAGAGCAATTAAAAAAACAGTACAGTCCAATAGATGTAGGTTGGTAACAAAGAAGTGGCAGGGGCTATAATTGACCATCATTTATATATGTTTCTATAAGCATCTCAACTGTTGTCTTACATTTTCGATAGCGCATCAGATTATGTTTTTGAGGATTTGTGACGACCTGCCCTTTTGACTTAAAGCCCCACCTTTACCTACATATTTGTTAAATGTTCTTTCAGAGTTGAAGATAATTTCAAACCTCCTGCAGGATGACAGGGATGGGAGCGGGCAGGGTTTGAACCCTGGACCATTGATAAATCTGAATGACAGTCCAGTGCGCAAACCATTCTATCCTTAATGGCTGACATACAAGACCATAGTAGTAACATACAACTCTTGAAAAGTACCGGTATAATTACATCTTAATTCCTGCTCAAAACTTTTATCAATGTTCATTATTCATACCAATGTCCTTCTGTCATGCTTTTCTCTGTGTACAGGTGCACCTCAAGGTAAACGAGTGGTCATATTTATTGACGATCTCAACATGCCCAAACTGGACACGTACGGCTCTCAGCCACCTATTGAACTTTTACGACAGTATCTAGACTTTGATGGTTTATATGACAGAGAAACAATGACCTGGAAAGAAATTCAGGTGCTAAAAATAATTGCGAACGTTTTTTTTTCATAAAGGATAACAAAATGTTTACTGTTTGAGTGCCTGTGTATGAGTTGAAGATTTTTGATTAAACTGATGATAATAATTTAATAATTTTATTTATAAAGTGCTGTTAACAAACAAAATGTAGGCTCAAGGCGCTGTAATAACATTACAAACACAAACACGACAATAGAAATCAAAAACTAATCTAAAAAAGTTTTAAACAAGTAGGTCTTAATATTCTTCTTAAAAGTGGTATAGCATGTTGTCTGTCTGAGATCAATGGGGAGTGTGTTCCAAACCTTTGGTCCGTGCACTGAAAAAGCCTGCAGACCGTAGCTTTTGAGGGAGAAACGTTGCACCATTAAAAGCGTTGAGTCCATTGAGCGCAGGGCTCTCTGGGGGACATATGGAGTAATCAGTTCTCTAAGGTACAGGGGCATCTCATTGTTATATATACACTGATGACAAAGTGTGGCGACCTTGTAATCGATTCTTGTAAACTGATGTACCTGGCATGATAACAACAGCCAAAGAACAATGAGGAGAGTCTTGCAATGTGGACCACTTTTTTTTACCCTTTATATATTTAGAGGGTAGCATTCTTAATATACTGGCTTGCCATGATATAAAATGTTAAATAATTTTAAAAGATTCAGAATGGCTCATACTGGAAACCCTCTTTGACTGCAATTTTGAAATCATTAAAACTAATTCCACCTTGGACTGACAAGCTGTGAAGAGACTATAAAGTTGTTTTAAATAGGCAATTAATAATCAGACATGACCGTCCCGCAAAAGCATCAAAAAAGCTCACATGTTCCGCCGTTCCACATTCACGATTTTTTGTTCCGCCAAGTCTGTATTCCGACACAAAAAAAAAATTTTAAAAAAATCGCCGATTTTTCATTATTTATTAATAGTGCGAAATGAAAATACTGAATGCAAAATAAAATATATATAGGCCTGTGTTTATTGTTTACTTTTCATCTCCTTCCAGACCCGTAATTTACGAATATATTAGATATGGTTGAGCTAGTTCTAGATTCTAGACATAGATCTAGAATCTAGACATAGATCTAGTAGTCTAGGTATAGAATCTATATACTAGATGTATTCTTAGAATCTAGTTAGTGCGGACCGCAAGTACTAATAAGCCAAATTGCCCAAATGTTCCATTCAAATCCCTTTCTTTTCCCGACAATGACAATCACAATGGCTCTAGACTCTAGACTCTAGACTAGTCTACTACTTACTCTTAGTACTTACTACTAGTCTAGTCTAGATAACTAGTACTACTAGTAGTAAGTAAGTAGTAGATCTAGTAGTACTAGTCTTAGTCTAGCTAGACTAGGTTGTCACTAGGTCTAGAGTCTAGATCTATTCTAGTATTCTAACACTAACTCAACTCAGACAACTGGTTTCTTAGGTTTCTAAGTAATCTAAGAAAAAGGATTATTTTTTAAATACTTTAATTACTTTAATTTATTCTAGAGTCTAGACCTAAATGTAATTAATTAACTTAGACACTGTAAAGTGTAAGGCTAAGGCCTAAATAAGGCTATATATCTACTTAATCTATATTCCATATAGTCTAAATTAGTATTAGTTTCTAGATCTAGGTCTAGCACTAGATAATCATAATACTAGATAACTAGATGATACTAAATCTAGATCTATCTAGAAATACTAAATAGACTTAGAAGGTGATAGATCTCTAGATTTTTAAGTATCATTATGTAATCAATTTAGTTCTCAATAAGTCCATAGATCTAGACATAAATATTTAGATCTAGATCTATAATATAATTATTATAATCTGTGTTCTTAGACTTAGAGGACTTATAAGATGTAGGCCTAGACTAGTAGACTCTTAAATTATTTTAGATCTACAACTAGAGACATCTGGAGTGACTAGAGTAGAGCCCTAGAAAGGATAGATAATCAAGTAGATCTAGAATAATCTAGATCTAGTCATTAGATTTAGATGTAGATCTAGATCTAGTAGTAACAAATAAAAAATAGATAGTAACATTTGAGTCTTGGTCATTAGAATACATTTTTTTTTTTTAGAATTCATCATATAATTATAGGAGTTATAACTATTGATTTCAAACAAAGGACATAATTATGAATTAAAGGTTTTCTTACTTTTAATTATATAAATACTATTTACACCTAATGTATAAGAAGCAAACTAGTATTGTTATTAAAGTAATATAATTGAAGTTTTATTTATTGTGTACAGTATGGCTGACAAACGTAAATGCATATATGTTCCACATTGGGGCCCAAAATTCCACATTTTCAACCTGAATGTTTCACATTCTGGGTCTTGGGGGTAGGCATGTCTGAGGCATAAATGTAAAAGTATTCAATTTTGTCATTGCAAATATCATTTAAAGAATTCACCTATCCCTTAGCCTGTTTAACTGTTGGGACACCACGCATGATCTGTCGACTGTCTTTGTCCATTCCTCTCTGTTTTTTTTTTTTGCCTTTAATAGAATCTCTTTCAATGACTAGTCATCCATTCTTTTATGTTGTCTTCCTATCTCTTTCTGTGCTGCCTCTTCTATTTCCTGGTTCTGTTCCCTGCAGAAAGTTTTTTGCGAGCCCTGAAGACCTTGTGGTCATAAACGAATATGGTCATAAAGTTTTAGTTTTCTGTCATTGACAGTGGTTAGCAGGTCATCTCTGGGCCAATTGTCATTGTGATCCAGTATCTAATCTTTTGTTTATGTTTCAGTCTTTGTATGTGATAATTAGGATCATTCTGTAGCATATATCTATGGCCAGGATCCTCCTCTATAGTTCTGCAGTTCAAGCATATAAGAATGTGGCCATGACCAAAGTCTGATTTAAGTGTGGAGGGCTATACCTTTGTCTTTCTAAATTGCTATGAGTTAGCCAAGTGCTCCTGTGAACTGGCCAGTAGTTCAGTTTTGGTTTCTTTATCTGAAACAATAGCTCTTAGGTATTTAAATTTACTGACACTTGTCAACTTTCTTTAAGCCTCCAATACTAATGTCTGTTTGGCTATTAGAGTCATAATTAGTGTTTTTTCAACATTGATTTGCATACCCTATGCTGTGGAAGTCTTGTCTTTGAGCAACTAGTAAGCTAGTGCCTGATATTCAGTCTATGTATTCAGCAAAGCACAAGTTAGTAATTTTTCTTCCTTTAATGCTTACAGTACCTTTGTAACCTTTGATGTTGAAAGCCTTCTTAAAATCTATTAAGACTTGACAGAGTATCCTGAAGCTTAGGATTTTTTTTCTGTTGTGCTGTGACCTTGTCTAAAACCTGCTTGTCCTACTAAAATTTTTGTCATCTATTGGTTTTAGATGGTATAATATAATTTTTAACAGGACTTTGCTGGGATGGCTTATGAGGCATGGTAGTTTTGACAGAGTTGCAAATAGCCTTTTTTTTAGCAGGGTGATGATGAGTGATTGAAACCAGGGCTTGGGCCAGTCTCTTGACTGCCAGATCCTGTTGCAAATCTTAAAAAGTGTCTTTATCATCTTTACTCCTCCAGCCTTGTAGAAACTTACCCCAAAAAAAAGTATATATGTGTGTGTGTTAATGTCATTAAATTTCTTCTTCTTCTTCATCGTTCTCATTGTTATGTTGGAGTGTTCATATGACTAGACCAATACATGAGATGAACTGCGCAGTGGTTTCCAAATCAGGGAGCTCTCCATATAGTTTTCTTTCTATTGGGGTGATTTGGGGCCAATGTCTTATCCGGGCCTCTTGGTAGAGAGAGCAGTTTTGGAGGACGTGGTCGGCATTTTCTGGTGATACTCCACATGGGCAGATTTCACTGGTTCCAATTTTGAGCTTCCGGAACATGTGTTGTCGCATTCTGTTGTGTCCGGTCCTGAGTCGAAAGATTAGACGCTGGTCTTGTCGGGATAGCTTATAGTAAGCATCATCTTTCTTGTGATTTGGATGGGAGCTCGTCCATTTCTCATTTATTTTATCTACAATTAATTTCTTCATTTCTTCTGGATAGAGAGCAGAGTTTACTTGTGAGTTTGTTCTCCCACTCTTGGCGAGTGTGTCAGCCTTCTCATTTCCTGCTAGTTGTATGTGAGCTGGTATCCATTGAATGACAGTTTTTTTGCTGTTGTGGTTGAGCTTTGTGAGTGCTGTTCTGAGGTTTTTAATATAAGGGGAATCAGAGTTTTGCAGGCTTTGGAGGGTTGTTTTTGCGTCTGTTAGAAAGACAATCTGACTGTGAGGGGAACTTGGATGATTTGCTAGCATGGTAGCAGCTAGTGCTAGTGCTTCCCTTTCTGCTCTGTGACTGTCAGAGAGCTCTCCAGTTGCAAAGGATTTTTCTAGTTTTCCTCCATCTGGCCATTCGATAAGTATTCCAGCTCCTCCATTTGTGGTGGCTTTATGGGATGAGCCATCCGTGTAAACTCTGATCCACTGATTGCTAGGGTAATTGGTATGTAGAAAACAGTTCACTATTTCCTTGAGCTCTGTTGGTCTGTAATCAGATTTTCTTTTTATGTTTTCAATATGGTCCCTTATAGTAGGAAGAGGGCTTTCGTCCCAGGGTGGAGATTCATTATAGTGTATCGAGGATTCCAGAGTAATTTTTTCAAGTTGGTGTTTCTTTTTTAGGTTTAGAGATTCCTGTATGAAATTGGTCCTTTTGAGACGGTTTTTTGTGCCAGTTTTGTGGATTTTTGTTCTGAGTGGGTGCCTCTCCAAGGTTTCCAATTTTGTGAATTGGGAAAGGATTTTTATTTCTCTTCTTTCATCCAGAGAGATCAGGGCAGCGGTTTCCTCCATAGCTCTTATGGGTGTTGTTTTGATTGCTCCTGTCATTATCCTTAGACCAATATTTTGAACCTTGTCTATTTTTCTAAGGTTGGTTTGGGCTGCTGAGCCCCATGCTGTGGCACCATATTCTAGTACAGGTCTTACATAACTGGTATAGGTCTTTTTCAGGATGTTGTGATTTGCTCCCCAATCTGTGCCAGCTAATTTTTTCAAGAGGGATAGTCTCTGGATGCCTTTACTCTGTGTTTTATCTATTTGGTTTTTCCAGGTTAGTCTCGGGTCATAGGTGACTCCAAGATAAGTAGGGCTGTCATTTTTTTCTAAAGCTTCCTTATCTAATGTTAATTTTATTGTTTGTTGTTTTGTTGACAGTGAGAATATGGTATATGTTGTCTTTTTTGTGTTAATGGACATGCCCCAGTCTTTGGACCAATTATTGAGTTTATCAAGAGCATCTTGTAATCGAAATTTCGATGTTCCTACATATTCTTCTGTGCTAATTAAGGCAAGGTCATCTGCATACATGCTGCTCTTAACTTTTTTGGGTAGGTTTTGATTTAGATCGTTTATGAATATTAGGAAAAGTGTTGGGGATAGGACTCCTCCTTGGGGGACACCATTTTTTATACCCACTGTGTGGCTTCTTTGTCCTTGCATGCAAACTAAGGCTTTTCTATTATTTAGGTATTCCTTTATCCAGTTGTACATTCTGTGGGATATGTGATGCTGGATTAGCTTGAGCAAGAGACCTTGTTCCCAGACTTTGTCAAATGCTTTTTCTAAGTCAACCCACACAATTGTTGTTGGTTTCTTTTCTTGAAAGCCGTCTTCTATTTCTTGTGTGATGAAGGCAATTTGATCTTCTGTTGATCTGCCTTTTCTAAAGCCAGCCTGGGCTTCAGTGAGTAGGTTATTTGACTCAAGGATCCATGTCAGCCTTCTGTTTATCACTCTTTCCATCAGTTTGCAGGTACAGCTAGTGAGGCTGATGGGACGGTAGCTATCCAGTTTATTTCTTGGCTTGCCGTGCTTTAGTATAGGGATCATAATGGCTTTTTTCCAGATGTTTGGAATTCTGCCAGATTTCCAGCTAGCATTGAATAATTGTAGCAGTTTTCTTTTGGCTTGAGGACCCAAGTGAAGAAGCATGTCATTTGATATTTTGTCTGGGCCCGGGGCTTGTTTTGGTTTGAGGGCTTTTAGGGATTCATCTAGTTCCTTCATTTTAAGATTAGTGGTCATTCCCAAGGAGTAAGCTGGATTGTTTTCTTTAAATTTATCCTGGATTTCTGAGTTTACATCTTTATTTCTACTTTCATTAATTTGTATTTGTCCTACGCTTTGGAAAAACTTAATGAATTCATTTGCTGCTTCTTGGCCTTTCAGGGGTTTGTTGTCCTTTTCTATTACTATAGGAGTTGTTCTGTTTTCTTCCTGGTTGAGACATTTGGCTATACGCCAGAGTTTGTGGCCATCTCTATCTACGTTTAGTTGTTCTGTTTTTTCATGCCAACTTTTCCTCATGGCGGAAAGGTAATTTTTCCTGAAAACTGCGTTAGCTGCTTTTAGATTTATGTTATTTTCTATACAAGGGTTATTTTCTACTGTGTTTCTGGCTTCAATAGTGGCATTGTGGAGTTGTTGAAGGTGATCAGACCAGTTGGGGATATAATCTTTTCTTGCTCCTCTAGGAATTGATTCCTTAGCTGCTAGGAGTATTGCTTTGGAGAAAGCTGAGAATGACTTATTAACCTGATTTGTTTTGCAGTTTATTGAAGTTGTATATAGGTCTGTGAGCTTTGAGAATAGGTGCCAGTTGGCTTTTTTGTAGTTCCATCTGGGGATGGTGGAGTTTTCTGATATTTTGAAGGAGGTATCGATACTGATCAATATGGGTCTGTGGTCGCTGGTGGCTAGCTGGTCTGCAACTTCTCTAGTGCACTTTTTGGATAAGTTGTCTGTTGCAAAGGCTAGATCTGGAGTGGTTGATGTTAGCCAGGCTCTTGAAAAAAAGGTTGGTTTGTCCTCAGGTTTATTTAGCAAGATAAGTCTGTTCTCTGCTTGCCATTCTTCAATTTCTTCTCCCCTGGCATTTAGGTCTGGGTATCCCCAGCTCTGAGAGTGACTATTCATATCTCCTAAGATTAGACAGTCTTCTTGGTCAGGTATTTGAATGTGGTCAATCTCTATTTCCTTGTCTGGTGGGAAGTAGCAGTTAAATAGATTAATATTTCCATCTGGGAGAATTAGCTTAGTTCCCATTATTTCTGATTCTGAGGAGTTGGGCATAATTATGTCTGTGGTAGGGATATCATTTTTAATGAGGGTGAGGATTCCTCCTTTGGGTCTGATTTCTCTATCTTGTCTGATGCAGGTGTAGCCTCTAATGGAGAAACGAAGATTACTGTTCAAATGAGTTTCTTGGATGCAAGCTACATCAATTTCTTTCTCATGCAGAAATATTTTTAGAGCTTCTTTTTTCTTTTGGATGCCCTCTGCGTTCCATTGTAAGATTTTTAGACTTTTGGTCTTGGAGTGTTGGCCAGTAGTATTTACTTTCTTGTCCCTGCTCCTGGCTCCACAGGCAGAGATAGAAGAACCACCAGCTCGCTTGTGTGGGCTCCTTCGAGGCGGAGAGCCCGGCCCCCTACCTGCGCGGCGGGATTCCACAGGCAGGACGCCACATCTATTAGAATCGTTACTGAACTCCAACATAGATGAGGTTGCGTGTCAATGTGTTATGCGCCAGGAGGCCCATTGACTCCGACTTCAGCCTGCTTTTCTTTCTGGGTGTGCTCCCATAGCCTTTGATCAACCAAGATCATCTGCAAGGCAGCAGGTGTTTATTTTCGGAGTTTTCTCTCCTAGATGAACTGCTATCCCTAGCTAACGGGTTTCATCTACCCGGGTTTAGAGTTAGAGCGCCCTATACTCGCTTTTTGCAATCATTTCCCTGGATTTCTGAGATGTTTTTAGTAAATATTCTAACCACTGGAATACTTCACCTCATCCTCCATGACTGCAAACCAGTTGGTCCGCGGCTGTTTATTTGCTATTCACAGCTAACCCTTATATCTAAGGGTCTTTCCCCTATCCGCCACCTGGGGACGCGCTTGGTAGAAGGTGGTAGCTCCCCCAAGATGTCATTAAATGATGGGCTAGATTTTGATAAGAGAATAAATAGGCTTTGCAACACAGAAGTTCAGATGATCAATTTAATTCAAATATTTTTACTCAGCAAAGAGTTTCAAGTAGCACTTTTAATATTTAACATTCTTAAAGATATTTTGAGTGTTTATTTCACTTAAGAAATTTGGTTTGAAATGATAGTCCTGTTTCTGAATCTATTCTGAAGTGAAAGTTGGGCTACCAGAAGTTATATTATCAGAATTATATAGAGAATTTAGTGCTGCCAAGAAGGTACAGGTGTGGAGATATATAGGCTTTCACAAAATAATCTATCATCAAACCAGAGAAACCATTACTGACAATCAGCAAAGTGGACATATTTAATCCTGTGTTCAAGATTCCATGAAATAATCTTTCAAATTCTCTTTTAGTCCATTTTAAAAGAAAAAAAGCTGATGCACTGCTACACAGCTTTGTGCACTGACTCAAACAATTTTTTCTGTTACAGGATGTAACCCTTGCTGCTGCCTGTTCGCCTCCTGGTGGCGGTAGAAATCCTGTGTCACCAAGGTTATTTCGACATTTTTCCATGTCCCAACTGAAATGAGCCTAAAACAGATGTTTTTAGTAAGTTGTTTTTTTTATGGATACTTTTCTTTAGTACAATATTTGTTTTTGCTTTTTATGTGTTTTCGATGTTCCTTCAAAATTAAAAGATTATTAGCTCCTACCGTATCATCAGGCAACCATTTTAACAAGGGCCTCACTTAAACATGTTATAATTTAATTTTTAATGGTATTGATATTTTATACTTAAAATATTAATATTGAGTGTAATATATATTTTCAGTTAAAAAATAGTGATTGTAAATTGTATTGACTGCATTCTCAAATGTCAGGGTAAACTGCCTGGTCATTTAGTATTTGTGAATGTGTTCATGTTGGTCACTCCTGTCAGGTCTGGACTAGGATGTTCTAATCTTCAATTCAGATAGAATGTCTGTCCTGTAACACACATTGAAATAAATTACAATTTATTGAAATATAAAATGTTTTCAACTATTTGTGGAAAAAAAAAAGATAATTAGATAAAATATAACTTTTTTGACTAGAAAATTAAAATACATTTGGTAAAGACTTTGTTGGCCTCTTTCAGTCATTGAACAAAGTATTTACTTAATAATAAAAACATAGTTTAGGTTATTGGGCCTATTATGTTTGACTTCACTTTTACTTCCAGGCAATCATCAATGGGTTTTTACTAGACTTCTCTCGCAATGCCCGTACATTAGCTGAACCAATAGTTAACTCAGCTGTTGAACTCTATTTTAGAATGAGCTCAGACCTACTTCCTACGCCTGCCAAATCTCACTACGTTTTCAATCTGAGAGACCTGTCCAAAGTAGTCCTAGGTCAGCATTCTACTTTATAAATTGTCTGCTACTAAGCATTTAAACAACAAAATTTCATGACATTTGCATATTTTCAATATCCCATATTATAATAATTACTGTTGATATAATTATAATTAATTGCAAGATGATATGAATATAGCTTTAAAATACCACTGAAAATATTGTTCAACTAATACTATGAATCAGAAACTATGAAAAGAAAACAAAGCTTTAGAATGTCTAAGTGAAAGAATTGTTGTTTGAAAATTATTATCACCTCAAAGCTCGAGAGTGACCATAAGGCCTAGAATGCAGACTGGTTCTGATTACAAATAAAAGTAAACTAACATTATTGAGAAACAGCTCTTCAATGAAGAAGTTGATAAATTCAATTTCATATCAAACAACTTTAAATAGTTCCACAATAAAAGCACAGATTTTTTTATTAGAGCCACATTAATTTACAGTAACAAAAGCAGGGGGTTAATTAAACAAATTTTTTAAAAATAGATTACAAAGTCTCACAAAAATGGTTTGGACTTTCTGAAGTTTTTTTTTTTAATAGTATTTTTAGATTGAATTTTCATAGGATGAAATTATAGCAATAATTCTATTTCTTCTTTCACTTTTTTTTTTTTTTTTTTTTTAACAAATCATTTCCTTGTAATTTTATTTCTAGAATCTCAATTTCATTTTCTGTTAGAATTTTCAAATTTGTAGTGACATTTTATTGTTTTGTAGGTATATTGCAGGCTGATGCAGGAATCTTCTGTGAAAAAATTCAAATTATTCGTCTATTTATTCATGAGATTCAAAGAGTGTTCCATGATCGACTGATTAACAATGAAGACAAGCTTTTCTTCCACAAACTTATGGCAGAAATTGTGTACAAAACATTCAATGAGGTTATTTTCAAATTACTGTTATCATTATTTTTAATTTATTTAATTATTGTTTCCAATGTAATCAGTAATGTTAATTAGAACTGAAATAAATACAATCATCAATAGAAGTAATAGCATCAATAGAGGCAAATTAATCTTTATTAATAACTCTTTAAAATGTGAACATTTAGGTCAATGCTCTTAAATTGGTGTAAGAAGTGCAAACAGTCTTGTTCCTATTCATATTACAATGTGAACATTCAGTCTGATTCAGACATGCCTACAGTCCCGCATTATGCGGAACCGTCCCGCAAAAGCATCAAAAAAGTTCACATGTTCCGCCGTTCCGCATTCACGATTTTTTGTTCCGCCAAGTCTGAATTCCGACACACACACACACACACAAAATCGCAGATTTTTCATTATTTATTAATAATGCGAAATGAAAATACTGAATGCAATATAAAATAGATATAGGTGTGTGTTTATTGTTTACATTTCATCTCCTCCCGGACCCGGTGTGTCCTAAATTTATGAAGATATGGTTGAGCTAGATCTAGACATAGATCTAGATCTAGTACTCTAATAAGCCAAATGTTCCATTCAAATCCCTTTCTTTTCTCACAAGTGACAATGGCTCTACTAGTCTAGACTAGATCTAGAGATTCTAGTATTTCTAGACTATTCAATAATTCATTATTCAACTATTCATTCAATTTCATCATTGTCTTGACTGGACTTGACGTATTGTCACTATCACTAGATTCTAGAATCTAGATCTAGTATAGTATTGTCACTATTCTAACACTAACTCAACTGGTTGCTTAGGTTTCTAAGTAATCCAAGAAAAGGATTTTTAAAAAATATGTTATTAAAGACCTAGAATCTAGATCTAGACCTAAATGTAATTAATTAACTTAGACACAGTAAGGCTAAGGCCTAAATATTAAATAAGGCTATACATCTACTATAGTTATAGTAAAGTATAGTAGTATAGATCTACTTATTAGTATTATTACATAGTCTAAATTAATTATTAGTTTCTAGATCTAAAAGTAGGACTAGCACTAGATGATACTAAATCTAGATCTATATTGAAATAGACTTAGAAGATGATAGATTAGATTCTAGATTTCTATGTATCATTATTATGTAATAAATTTAGTTCTCAATAAGTCTATACTATAGATCTAGACCAGTGATGCCCAAAATACGGCCCGCGGGCCAGATCCGGCGAGGTGGTTCCATCAGGCCCGTCGAAACGTCGGCACAAAGTGTAGAAATCTCCCTTCCAAAAAAAAAAAAAAAAGGTTGAAAAAATGTATCTTTACCTAAGTTTGGGCCCGTTTAGGCCCTCACTTTTTTTCCGATGTATTAGTATTATGATCTTTAACATTTGTGTGTTTATGAATTTGAAACTCTGAATGTAGACTCTACCACGAAAAGTGAACCTATCTTTACTTTTTTTGTTGAATATGAATGCCAACATATTTATTTTATAAAGAAAGTGGGGCATTTAAAATAAAACGACAACATAAAAACGGCATTATAAAATAAATATCGCGGCATTATTGGCTTGAGTCGCGAATAAAAGATTGTTGAACTACGCCTAGAGATTGGAGGATCCATTTGAATATTTACCAAAAAGAGACCAGAAAAATGAGTTGGTTGTAAAGCAATATACACTGTTGCTCACATTTTAAGTAGAGAAATGAAGCTGTTTTCTGACACGTAAAAAATATGTCAAATAACCTATTAAGTAAGTATTAAATCCACAATTTCTACCAAAATAGTTTCAGAACTGTTTCATTTCGTTTTTGAAACTTTTCGGTCATGTGGCCCGCGAGAAGAGTGACGGAAATTAAAACGGCCCGCGGGCCGAATTAGGTTGGGCATCACTGATCTAGACTATAGACATTAATATTTAGATCTATAATATTATTATTATAATCTGTGTTCTTAGACTTAGAGGACTTATATTAAATGTAAGTCTAGACTAGTAAGTCACTAGTAGACTCTTAAATTATTTTAGATCTAGAACTAGAGACAACATCTAGAGTGATTAGAGTAGAGCCATAGAAAAGGATAGATAATCAAGTAGATCTAGGTCTAGAATAATCTAGATCTAATCAGTAGATTTAGATCTAGTAGTAACAAATAAAAATAGTAACATTTGAGTCTAGGTCATTAGAATACATTTTAGTTAGAATTCATCATTTAGGAGTTAGAACTATTGATTTCAAACAAAGGACATAATTATGAATTAAAGGTTTTCTTACTTTTAGTTATACTATTTACATCTAATTTATAAGAAGCAAGCTAGTATTGTTATTAAAGTTATATAATTGAAGTTTTATTTATATTGCGAACAGTATGGCTGACAACGCGTTTATGTTCCACATTGGGGCCCAACATTCTACATTTTCAACCTGAGTGTTCCACATTCTGGGTCTTGGGGGTAGGCATGTCTGCTGATTGATGAATATTTGTATAGAAGTTTATTCTATTGTTGATGAGCTTGTCATTGTGTTGTAGTTCTAGTAAGCATTTAGCTTACTTGATACAAAACTCTAAATAAATTCTGAAAATGTTTCAATACCTACAACCAACACACATTCTGTCTCTCATCTCCTACTTCTTTCATCAGCTGCTAGGCTTCTTTTACCAACTGTAGAAATCTGACTTTAGCAGCAACAGTTTTCTGTCAGTACAAACATGGGCACACACTCCATAACATACATGTTTAATAGTTTTTAGTTAGCTCAGTGCAATGGAATCTATATTTCATTTAAAAGGGGGGGGTGGAGAGGATCTGTGAAGAGTGGCGGAAAAGCTTAAACTGCTGTGCTATCCATCAAAGGGGCTCAAATTCCCGACTAAGAGCTGAGTTGTGTTTTCTGGGTTCCTGAAGGCAGCACAGAAATTTTCTCCCAGATAGCACAAATAAAGAGATTGGGCCATAGCGCACTACCATAAGCATGAATAATGAAGCTACAAACCAGCCTAAATCTCATTCATTCTCCTGACCTGAACTGAGATTGTCAAGATCTTACTACCCTATTTATTAGACCATCATTTTATCACTTGGCCATCCTATCTAAAATACAAATGTCAATTTTTTTTAATTTTTAAAATTAACTCCAAACATCTGACCCTCATCAAATATCAATGCCAGTAAAGAATTCTTTTAATTATTTTCAGAACTTTGATCCGCATTCATTTATCAAAGATCCTTTACTGTTTGGTAATTTCATGAAGATGGGATGCCCACCAGAAGAGAAATTTTATGAGGAGATATCTGACATGAACAAACTTCAACATGTTTTAGAGGAGGTAACAAACTGCTATTTAATGATTTCTAAAATTTATATTGTGTAATGAAAATTTCATATGAAAATATCAAAATTAAACGATAAAGTTCTAGACATTTGGAAACTTAGTTTTATACTTCAAATAGTTACATAGGTATAATGTTTTTAACCATTTCAAAAGTTATCATCAAGCACTTCATAGTCTAACCTCTATATTTTATTAAATCATCTAAATTAAAATACATCTTATATAGAACTCTACAAAGCTTTTAATACTTACTTATGTAGAAATTCCTTCTGTTTGAGACAGTATCTAGATGACCTTAACCTTACATCACCTAAAGAAATGCGTCTTGTGTTCTTTATGAATGCAATGGAACATATTACTCGACTAGTCAGGATGATTCAACAAGAAAGAGGCAATTCCTTATTGGTTGGAGTGGGAGGAACAGGAAAACAGTCATTAACAAGGTTCAATATATAAATATCTATAATATTTTTACCAGATTGTTGAGTTAAAATAATCATTTTTTTACAGTTTTAAAAGAACATTTATATATACTAGTAGATAAAAACACACCTAAGTATGTGATTTTTTTTTTTTGTGTGCAGATTGTCTGCCCACATGTGTAACTATCGCTGCTTCCAGATTGAGCTCTTTCGAGGCTATGACTATTCTTCATTCCACGATGACCTGAAAAAATTGTATAATACATCAGGCATTCAAAAAAAAACCACAATTTTTTTATTTACTGATACACAGGTTGGCAAAAGAGTTTTTATATATATATATATATATATATATATATATATATATATATATATATATATATATATATATATATATATATATATAGAGAGAGAGAGAGAGAGAGAGAGAGATACATATGTATGTATGTGAATATCTGTGTGATCATGTGTGTTTGTCAAACTGTATGTATGTGAATATCTGTGGGATCATGTGTGTTTGTCAAACTGTATGTATGTGAATATCTGTGGGATCATGTGTGTTTGTCAAACTGTATGTATGTGAATATCTGTGTGATCATGTGTGTTTGTCAAACTGTATGTATGTGAATATCTGTGTGATCATGTGCTTTTGTCAAACTGTATGTATGTGAATATCTGTGTGATCATGTGTGTTTGTCAAACTGTATGTATGTGAATATCTGTGGGATCATGTGTGTTTGTCAAACTGTATGTATGTGAATATCTGTGGGATCATGTGTGTTTGTCAAACTGTATGTATGTGAATATCTGTGTGATCATGTGTGTTTGTCAAACTGTATGTATGTGAATATCTGTGTGATCATGTGCTTTTGTCAAACTGTATGTATGTGAATATCTGTGTGATCATGTGTGTTTGTCAAACTGTATGTATGTGAATATCTGTGTGATCATGTGTGTTTGTCAAACTGTATGTATGTGAATATCTGTGGGATCATGTGTGTTTGTCAAACTGTATGTATGTGTATATCTGTGTGATCATGTGTGTTTGTCAAACTGTATGTATGTGAATATCTGTGTGATCATGTGTGTTTGTCAAACTGTATATATGTGAATATCTGTGTGATCATGTGTGTTTGTCAAACTGTATGTATGTGAATATCTGTGTGATCATGTGCTTTTGCCAAACTGTATGTATGTGAATATCTGTGTGATCATGTGTGTTTGTCAAACTGTATGTATGTGAATATCTGTGTGATCATGTGTGTTTGTCAAACTGTATGTATGTGAATATCTGTGGGATCATGTGTGTTTGTCAAACTGTATGTATGTGTATATCTGTGTGATCATGTGTGTTTGTCAAACTGTATGTATGTGAATATCTGTGTGATCATGTGTATTTGTCAAACTGTATATATGTGAATATCTGTGGGATCATGTGTGTTTGTCAAACTGTATGTATGTGAATATCTGTGTGATCATGTGTGTTTGTCAAACTAATGTGATACATATTGATATTTGAAAAATCTAATACTGGTACTATACTATATGGCTCCTTCTATTTGAAAGACAATGGATAAGCCTGGATGCGTCATCGGTTTTAGTTTCTTCTTGAGACTGGGCAGAATCTGGTGTTATTAAACAAGCCAATTCTTGAGTGTCAAAGTTTGCCACAGTTAGTGTATATGAATGCACCTGTTATAGGGCTATGTGACAGGACAGCTTTCTTTATCATCTTTTTGTCTCTAGCTGCTTCATTCCTTTTGTTCTCAATGAGGTTTGTACCAGTATGCACAGTCTATCTTTATGCTGACCAATCTTGGGTGATGTTTGTACCAGTATGCACAGTCTACCTTCACGCTGTCCAATCTTGGGTGATGTTTGTACCAGTATGTCCAATCTTGGGTGATTCTTCTCCCACATACTTTCATTGAAGCCTGTGATCATCAAATCTTGCTTGGTTAGTCTTGGGCATCCTTTGGGTATGACTCCATTATCTTTTACATAGTGGTTGGGCTTAGGAAACTTTCATTTGGCATGCAAGTGACATGTCCAAGCCAACTTAGTCTTTTTCTGTGACATAATATTATAGATATTGTGTGTATTGGCTAATTTCAAAACTTCCTGATGGGAGACACAAACCCTGCAGGAAAAGGACATTATGTGTCACAGGCAGTGCAAGGGTAAACTGTTTAATCTATCCTCGTGATGTATGCATGTTGACCAGCTCTCACTACCATTAAGAAGAGTTCACACTATGCGTTTTTTTTTGGTCGCTGTGGTCAGTTTGGTATTTTCCCAGACATAATTAGAGAGTCTTGCCACTGCTGCAGAAGCTTTTTCTTGTGCAAGACTTAAGTCTTGGTGAGACTTATTGTAAGTCTGAACCCTTGACATGCAACTGCCAGAGCATTTACTAGTTTTTGTGATCTTTCTTGTGAATGATAGTTGTGCACCTTATTGTCACTGAACAGCAGTCCCTGATCAGGATATGCAGTTTCTTCATTTTGATGATAAGTCAAGACAGGTTAAAAAGCCATTGGATGTACTGTAGATAAAAGTAGATTGGTGTAAAATGTCTATTTGATCAGTTTCATAGTCATAAATATTTGATATTTAAATTACCTAAAAATTGTATATTGCATACACAAATATTCATTTTATGCCTATACTGAGATCATTAAAGATAACAAACATTTTTAAAATCATTAGATCTATATGAAAACTTGATTTGTAAAATCCTGTATAGAACTATGCATATAGTACTTATTTTAATTAATTAGTCCATATTATTATGTCTTATTAAAATATTTAGTGTTTATGCACTTTCTTTTTTTTTCAATTAGCAACAATAGAATCTACATTCTAACTAGTTTTAGAAACTGTTTTTTCTTGCAATGCAACCCTTCTCCCATCCTCTTGGAATTTTTTCCAAAACAAAGCAATCCATTATCTTGAAGCCTTTCTCAGTACAATTACCTTTGACTATCTGTGTCTTGTCTTTATGGGTGTCAACTTAATTTGTTTAGATAACATTACTTTACAAGTAGGTCACAATGATGCGGATTGAAATCCCCTCTAAATATCGCCACAACAAAATAACATCCACAAAACTTGTCTTACAAAAGATGGTGGTCAAATGCCTTGTCATCAATGTTTCCCTTGCACTAATTTCAATATAATTGACCATAAACATCAATAATCATACATGTGCACCACTGCCCACTAGTTTTTTAATGTGCTAGCTATACTACAACATAAAGACAGAAAAAAAATATGTGAGTTTTGTCATCTTTACAGATTGTGGTAGAAGAATTTCTAGAAGATATTAACAACATGCTGAACTCTGGAGAAGTTCCAAACTTGTTTGAACCTGACGAGTATGAGAGGTTGATAATAGGCTGCAGACTAGGTGCTAAAGAGGCAGGAATTCCTGAAGGAAATAGAGATGCTATTTATGACTATTGTATCCAGTGTGTCAGGTACAGTTGACATTATTGTTTTAACCGTCAGGCACTTATGACCTTACTATATTTCATGTATTAATGACTCTAGACCTAACTGTATCCAGTGTGTCATGTATGTTTGAACTTTGAACTTGTACCTGGTCATTTGACTTTTCTTTATCCATTTTTCACGTTCAGTTGACTTCTCAATGTTCCCTTATAACAGGTTCATTTGGCTTATTGTATTCACTGTCAGGTACATGTAGCTTTTGTTTGCATTCAGTGTGTCAGATAAGTATCCAACATATCATGGCTAATGAAACCAGAAATTGTTCAATCCTTTACCCTTGGAAACTGCCTTGTTCATTTGAATGTGTGGGTGTAGGATATCTAGCACCTGTTCATAGAAAGTCATTAATTCATTGTCATCATGTTCAGAGAATTGTGCTTGTCACTTGACTGGTGTGTAGCATTATATACATATGGTCATCTTCACCATACCCTGTCATTTAGTCCGTCGGACTGTTGGGACACCATAAACATATGTTGACAGAATTGTGCTTGTCACTTGACTGGTGTGTAGCACTACATACATATGGTCATCTTCACCATACCCTGTCATTCAGTCTGTCTGACTGTTGGGGCACCATAAACATATGTTCAGAGAATTGTGCTTGTCACTTGACTGGTGTGTAGCACTACATACATATGGTCATCTTCACCTTACCCTGTCATTCAGTCTGTTGAACTGTTGGGGCACCATAAACATCTGTTGACAGTTTTTCTCCATTTCTCTCTCTATCAGGATTAGAGTTTCTTCCGTAGACAGCCCCATTCATTCCTTAATGTTGTCCTCCCATATCCTTTCCATTTACACCACCTTCTTTATTTCCCTGGTACTGTTACCTGCAGACAAGTTCTTGCGAGCCCTGAGAATCTCACTGTACAGTCTTAACTTGTGTTTTTTAACAGTGGTCAGAAGGTCATCATGGGGCTTGGTTGCCATTGTAAATTGTAATCCTGTTTTGGATTTCCAAGTTTGAAAATATAATCTTTGTATGTGATACAAGTTAACAATTTGTGCATGCATAGGTAAATATATATTTGACGAATGAACAGTCACAGTAAAAGTTAAAAGTTAGGATGGCTGCCTGGTCATGCGGTTTGTGCGCTGGACTGTCGTTCGGATTTATCGATGGTCGAGGGTTCAAACCCTGCCCGCTCCCATCCCCCGTCGTCCTGCGGGAGGTTTGGACTAGGAAGTAAACTATTTTCAACTCTGAAGGAACATCCGAAACATGTAAAACATTATTTAACAAAAAAAAAAAAAAGTAAGACAAGATGATTAGAAGGCACTCAAGAATGAACTATTAGTTGCAGATTTGTTGAGAGCAATTAAAGTGAATTTAGAGTATAGATATCATGTTGTGATAGAGTCAACACTTTTACCCTTTAGATCTTCATTTGGACATTCTTAAAAAGAAAACAAAAGAGCTGAAATTACAAAAGTGTTAAGGTCTAAAATTAATGTGCATAACTAGATTAACAAGGAATATCTGTAGACTGAAAAGATAGAAAAATTATTTTGATGGTTATGAAGAAAACTTTTCAGAGAAATAAATTCTTTAAGACTCTGTACTGTTGTAATATTTTAATCCAGACATAATAAATTTGTTTAATATTATTTTCTGTAAAGCTGTCCTTTAAATTTAATTGCACTTTATCGGTCTGTATTTTTTTCCAGAAATAATCTGCACATAGTATTGTGCATGTCTCCGGTGGGCTCTGCCTTTCGATAACGATGCCGGATGTTTCCATCTTTGGTCAACTGTTGCACCATAGACTGGTTCATTGAATGGCCGAAAGAAGCTCTTTTAGGAGTGGCACAGTCTTCCTTTAAAACCGTATCTTTAGGATGTTCAGATGAAATCAAAGTAAGTTTTACACTAAATTATTATTTTATTGAGCATTAGAAAGAAAATGTGATTCTCAAATATCTATGATCATTAACATTCACTCAAGTCTTCAATTGAAAAACTTGACTTGCATTTTTCTAGAAACTACCACTTAAAAAATATGAAGCAAACTAATCTTCAAACAAATAATGTTTACTATTTAAGTAAACAAACAAAACTCAATAGTTAAAATTGTTCTTAAAAAAATATTAATATTGACACTTAATACAAATAGACATACAAGAAATGTTTAATTTAGAGCAAAACAAATTTGAATATTTTGTCAACAAGTTACAATTAAGTGTAGCATCTGAACCATTACAACAAGAAAGTTCTTATTCATTTTACATTGGTGTTTTATCAAAAGGACTTGATTACATAGGTTTGACATTGCTATTTTATTGCCCTAAACACATATTATATAGAGGTTCCTCTTTCTGAACTTGTGATCTATAAAGGCAGATGAATAAAACTTGTGTTGCCTGATCAAGCAGTATTTACTCCAGACTGTCATCTTGATGGTCCCGGGTTCAAACTCTGCGCACTGGTTTCCCCTGTCAACCTGAAGGAGGTGGGGGCTAGGAAATAAGGATATTCTATTCTGAAGTAACATCTGAAACATGTTAAACAAACAAGCTTATCTGTTTCTATAACCAAAGGTTAACTAGGGTGTCACGTGGCCAGCACAATGCCAACTGCCTTTTCTTTACCTATCATATATCAGGTACCCATTACAGTTGGGTGCACTCAGGGTCCTCCAAAAATCATATATCAGGTACCCATTAGAGTTGGGTGCACTCAGGGTCCTCCAAAAATCATATATCAGGTACCCATTAGAGTTGGGTGCACTCAGGGGCCTCCAAAAAAATCATATATCAGGTACCCATTAAAGTTGGGTGCACTCAGGGGCCTCCAAAAAATCATATATCAGGTACCTATTAAAGTTGGGTGCACTCAGGGGCCTCCAAAAAATCTCAAAATTAAAACTCCAAGTCGTCACTGATTTTCAAACTTGAATCCCTCTCATCAGTTTAAAGCCAAGTGACTTGGATGGCTGCCTGGTCATGCGGTTTGCGCGCTGGACTGTCGTTCGGATTTGTCGAGGGTTCAAATCCTGCCTGCTCCCATCCCCCGTCATCCTGCGGGAGGTTTCGACTAGGAAGTAAACTATCTTCAACTCTGAAGGAACATCCGAAAGATGTAAAACAAACAGACTATCATGTCCCACAAATTGTGTAATAGTTTGAGTATTTCATTTACAGGACAATGTATCTAAAATGTGTGTAGAAATTCATATGAGTGTTACAGAAATGTCGGAGAGATTCTTCACTGAGCTAAAGCGTCATTACTATACCACACCCACCTCCTACCTTGAGCTGATCAACCTGTACATTACCATGGTACAAGAGAAAACAAGGTACACTCATTTCTTCTAAATAAATATAATTTGAAAGAAGTGATCGTAAATTGCACTTCCTATTAAATCCTAGAATAGAAACTACCTTCTATTGTTCTAATATTTCAAAATAAAAATGTCAGTTCTTCCTTATAAATATTTTTTTATTAAATAAAGCCAGACTTATTTCAAATTTTTGGATGTTATTAATGTAAAAAAAACAAATTTATCTTGGATTGTACTAAATCTTGCTCTTCCTTTTTGACCATTGCACAAATCTATCCTTTTCGACCATTGCTCAAATCTATCCTTTTCGACCATTGCACAAATCTATCCTTTTCGACCATTGCACAAATCTATCCTTTTCAGGGAGACTCTTCTCAGCCCTTTAATCTTTCTCTATTTTTTAATCCTTAAAGTAATGTTCTTTTGCTTGACTTTGACATGAGTATATATTATTGGTTTAGAATAAGTTATTAGATTTGTCAAATGAGGTTAGTTAAAAATAGCTAAGTTGTAGTAGAGCTGATGGCTGTAAACATAGTGAGCTAAATCTGGATATAACTGAAGTTTGATCTTTCTATCTAAGTTATGACTGTCACTAAATGGTTCATCTCCTTGGTTCTGGATGCACTGATATATATTGCAGGTGGCTAATTCTTAATGCTTATCCTAATTAAGTCATTTTTTGTGCTACTGTTCTATAGTGCAGTTGCATGTCACAGCTTGGACTGTGTAACCATGTTAAATACTGTACTCCTCACTAATCTTTGGACTCATAGAAAAAGCCTTACTATTATTATAATGCAGTTGTATTAAAAAGTGATACTTCAAATGGTGTCATTATAAGTGTCCACAGACATCAATTAGTTTTATAGACATATTTTAAAGCTAGGATTATCTCTAGTCATAATAAGAGTAATATATTTGTCACACAGACATCTTATAATGCAAGCACAAATCAGGATCAACAAAAGAATACTAACATATTAGTTTAGGCTGTAGAAAATGTTAATAGCTTTACTCATGTTGGTTTATTTAATATGCTTCTGATGCATATTTTTCTTGTAGTAATATTAAGACTGCTCGTGAGAGAGTAGCTAATAGACTTTCCAAACTGTTTTCAACCAATGATTTGGTTGACAATATGAAGAAAGAACTTGTTGCTTTAGAGCCTGAACTTAAACAGAAGTCTGCTGACACTGCTACCTTGATGGAAAGACTTAAAATAGATCAAGAGAAAGCTAATGTTGTAAGTTGACATTTGGAAATAGGACGTTTCTATTTATAACATAATGCATTATTTTTGTGCATTCATCATTCAATTATCTTAACTATTTAATTTTTGAAGTTGGGACAAGTAATGTTGTATGAGTTCAAGTTTCATTGAATGATGGAATTAAATAAATGATCATCAGGGGTATGGTAGTATTGGTAATTATTAAGAAAGTATAGGATGATTGCTGTCAAATTCTTATTTAGCTTTAGAAAAAAAAATATATGTATATATATTCAAAGAGAGACAGAAATGAACTTTATATTATCACTATATTTGAAATAGGATTACAAAACTTGAATAAAGAACTCAGAATGTTCATAAAGTTTACTTTAAAGAAACAATCATGTCAAAATATACCTTTACCTTATCCCTTAGTCTGTTGGACCGTTGGGGCACCAGGCAAGATTTGTCAACCGTCTTTCTCCATTCCTCCCTTTTTTTGCCTTGTTTAGAACCTCTCTCAATGGCAGGCCTGTCCATTCTTTAATGTTGTCCTCCCATCGCTTTTTCTGTCTGCCTCTTCTTCTTTACCCTGGCACTGTTTCCTGAAGGAAGGTCTTTGCGAGCCCTGTAGATCTTGTAATGTGGCCAAAGGTTTTAAGCTTTCGTTTTTTCACAATAGTTAGCAGGTCGTCATGGGCTCCGATCGCTACAGTAACCCTGTCTCTGATTTCTTGGTTTGTGATGCGGTCTTTGAATGTGATGCCTAGGATCCTTCTGGAGCATCTCAATTCCATTGCTAGGATCAAAATATAATTTGTACTTTAAACTTACTGATTTTTAGTAGTAATATAGTATTTTTAAATGTGGTGGCTAAGAAAATAAAATTGTACATAGGTCATTGTTTACTAATTGTACTTTTTAATGATACATTTTAAGATTTGATGAACTAAAAGCTGTTTTGGCAATTAGTATTTAAAAAAAGAAAGGACAAGCAATGGCTGAATAGTACCTAACTCAACAGAATGCAAATGTACCTGATTCAATCAATAGATATAAAAGGGGTGACACTATTATGTAGATAAATTAGAGTTGAGGTCTGAAGCCCTATGACTTTGTTTGGGACTATTTATTGTTTGATTTGTAGGAAATAAGAAGAAAACAAATCTCTGCTTTTTTGTATAGTATATTGAAATTCAAGGGCTATTAAAATTACTGTTCTTGTTTCAAATACCTGAAAAGTCAGCACCTCTAGACCATGAAAACATCACCTTCACTTATCCCTTAGCCTGTTCAACTGTTGGGACACTACACATGATCTGTAGACCATTTTCCTTTGTCTTTTGCCTTAAGTAGAATCTCTTCCAGTGACGGGGTTGTCCACTCTTTGATGTTGTCTTCCATTCACTTTCTTTGCCTTTTCTTCTTTTTCCTGGTATTGTTCCCTGAACAATTGCAGTGTAATAAAATTCACTGATAATAACAATTAAAAGTTGAGTGATTATTAAAGTTAATATCTGATGTAGAAACCTGTCAACATTTAAGAACATAAGACCTCCATCAGTATTTCAATGCACTAATGAGATTCTAGGCTGCTTTTGATCTATCTATTACTTTGTTCTGATTAGGCTCAGAAATTGCTGCTGTGGATTGTTTCAAACCTCTAATTAATATGAAATATTTAATATGTATGGGTAACATTTTCTTTCAATTTATCAATCAGGTTCAGAAACAGGTGGCTATCGATGAAGCCAAAGCGAAAACAACTGCTGAAGAAACTCAGGCTATAGCAGATGATGCTCAGCGAGACTTGAATGAGGCGCTACCTGCGCTGGAAGTTGCAGAGAAAGTAAAATATTTTTTATAAATTACAGACACTCTTTCTAAACAGAAGAGAGTTATAGATCAAGCATATCCATTTGTTAATCTAGTCATGTAAGTTAATAACAGACTTAAACTCACCTAAGTCTTGATTGTCCTGGATGATTCAGGCAACATGTTCCTTGCTGCAATAGCAATAGGGAAGAAACACTTGTACCAATTGTCCTACCAGATGGAATAAGAAATGTTACTTGTTACTTTATCTTTGTGTCTTTTGGAGTATTTCATTAGGTTGTGCTTTTGTAATTTTAAGTTATGGTTGAGTGTTTTATGTATTATTATTCCATCCCATCCCAGTGGCGCTACAGCTCTGCCCTACTTCAACACATCCTTCCATTCAGATCTCTCCTGGGCCTTTCGTCTCCACGCTCTAACCCCAAATTGTTGCAAATCTGCTTCCACATCATCAATCCATCGCATTCGGGGTCTGCCTTTGGGTCGCCTGCCTTTTGTTTTTTGCCTGTATACGATTTTCGCTCCTCTGTTATCTGACATTCTTTCAAGGTGACCTGCCCAACGTAGTCTTTTCTTTTTATTTTGGTCACTATTGGTGGGTCTTCATATAATTGATATAACTCATGGTTAGTGCTGTCCTCCACCCTGTTTCATCCTGTATGGCACCATAGATTTTCCTAAGAATTTTTGTTCCCAAGTATTAAGTAAATTTTCAGATTTCTTAGTCTGTGTCCAGGTCTCACTTCCATGCATTGCTGCTGGTCTTATTATGGTTTTGTATATTATTTTCTTGGTTTTCCTTGAAATATGTATTATTATTACTTTACTTTTGTATCTTCTGTCTTTCACAAAGTGTCATTACATGACAAGGTAGTTGTTCCTTCTCTGTCATTGAAAAAGGATCTCATTTTCTTTTAACTCAAAGACTGCTATGGAAGATTATCTTCATTTTGAAAAACAAGCCGCACACATGGCATGAAAAGGTTGAGTATCTTGAGAGTTGCCCACTTTGATAAAAAAAAATTTGTGTAAGAATGTTCTTTACTGATGACCATAATCTCCTTGTCTTCAATCTCATAATGCTGCCATACACGACTTCATGCCATGAGGTGCAATAATAAATGGCATTTCACAGTCATGAATGTCAATTTCATTATCTTTGTGTCTTTCTGAGTATTTTATTAGATTTAGTTTTTGTATTTGAAGATTCTGGTTCAATGTTTTACGTATAATTGCTACCTTACTTTTGAATCTTCTATCCTGAAGGCTTTCTAAATTTAGTGATTTTACTAAAGGTGTTACTCTAGTCAAATGTGAATATTCATTTGTTATGAATCTCACTGATCTATTTTGTGTCTGTTCCAGTTTCTGAATGTTTTCTTGAGTTGAGGGGTCCCAAACAGAGGATGCATATTCTATTATTGGCCTAACAAACATTTTAGTTATGCTTAATGCTTTGTTTGATTTTTTGTTAGTTTAATCAATATGGGGATTCCATGGCAGTTTTTCATTTATCATAATACCTAAGTATTTTGCGTTTTTAGTCTGTGTTACTGGTTAACCATGAATAAGATAAGTGGAATTTATTTGTTTTAGTTTTTATAATAAGGCTCAAAAGTAAAGTAGCAATCATACATAAAACACTGAACCATAATCTTCAAATACAAAAACAAAATTTAATAAAATACTCTGAAAGACACAAAGATAAAGGCACATTCCTCGTCCCATATGCTAGGATAAATTTGTACAAACACTCCTTCTTCCCTAGTGCTATTAGAGCATGGAATGGGTTGCCTGAGCTAGCCAGGAAAACCAGTGACTTGGCAGAATTCCATGGCAGTTTTTCATTTATCATAACACCTAAGTATTTTGCGTTTTTAGTCTGTGTTACTGGTTAACCATGAATAAGATAAGTGGAATTTATTTGTTTTAGTTTTTATAATAAGGCTCAAAAGTAAAGTAGCAATCATACATAAAACACTGAACCATAATCTTCAAATACAAAAACAAAATTTAATAAAATACTCTGAAAGACACAAAGATAAAGGCACATTCCTCGTCCCATATGCTAGGACAAATTTGTACAAACACTCCTTCTTCCCTAGTGCTATTAGAGCATGGAATGGGTTGCCTGAGCTAGCCAGGAAAACCAGTGACTTGGCAGAATTTAAGTCATTGGTTAATATGCATGACTAAATGCATGATGCGTAGGACGTAATCATCTTCTTTTTTGAAGTAACGTCTGTATTATATAAGATTAAGATTAATAAGAATGACTATGATCTGTTATGACTCTGTGCTTTCAGGCTTTGTTAGCACTAGACAAAAATGACATTGCTGAGATACGAGTATTTACCAAACCTCCAGAACTTTTTCAGACAGTTCTAGAAGCTGTTGCCATTCTCTTAGGCAACAAGTAAGTGGAATAAACAAACGAAACATTAATGTTTTATACTTGGTGAACGTCTAATGACCGTGACCTTCAGTAATTCATTGCACTAAAATGTTGATTGCTTATGCAATAATGTCTTTCAGGACAGACTGGGCGAGTTGTAAAGCCATGCTGGCAGACACAAACTTCTTAAAAAAAATTTATGAATATGACAAAGAAAATGTCCCAGCTGCCAAGCTGGCTAAAGTCAGGAAATATACATCCATGCCAAGTTTTGTACCTGACGTTGTAGCCAAAGTTTCAAAGGTAACTTATTTTATTGTCAGAGGAATCATTAAATTATTTCTAAAAACTCATTAGACTGAGTCCCAAAAAGCCTGTGGAGTCTGGGAGCACATGAGGCGCCCTGACTGCACTCCCCGTGGTGGAGGCTGTCCAGGCCTGAGCAAGCTATTATAGCACAGTGCAGGACAGGCCACTGTCCTGTTGCCTCATATTTCTCGCGGCTATGGCCAAATTTTGATTCACTGTGCCCCCGCTGCGGGGAAGAAGAGGAAACCCTGCCTCATATTCTGTTTGACTGCCCCAGACTTGCTGATCTCCGTCTCGACAGGTCTGGGAAACCCAAAATTCTCAACCTGTATGGCGACATGTATGCACTACGCAAGACAGCAGGGTTTCTGTCCAGGGCTTTTGCAAGAGAGGATTTGAGCCTCTCAAGCCCTCACTCTAATGGAGTTTGATGATTATGATTAGACTGAATAATGAAAAAGTAAAAAGCTGGCAACACATGCATTCAATGGACAAAAAAAAATGGAGGATCTAGATTTCACAGAGGATATCTGCCTCCAAAAACTACAACATGCTCATTTAAAATGAAACAAGATCATTATAGAAGTGGAGAAAACTGATTTAAAAATCATAGAAGCACAACTACAAGTTCAAGGAGAAAACCTAGTCGAAAGAGATGATACTGTCTATATTGAAAGCATCATAAGCAAAGAGGGATGATTAACATAGATGTTTAAAATTAGATCAACTAGGCTAGTCATGTGTTTAATATTCTACAGAAGATCTGGTGTTGAAAAAAACACAACAAAATGTGAATGTGAAATCATTTCTTTTATTTGAATCAGAGACTTGAAGAGTAACTCAGTCTAACATTCACCCACAAATGTTGTACTAATAAAATGATCTGTCTGATAAGTTAAGCCCACAGTATGTCAAAACAACTCCACTTTTCATTGAATGTTGTTTTGTTTTGTTTGTTTTTTTTTCTTCTTTTTTATTTGCCAACCTGCAATCTTCTAAGCTGAAAAACAATTTCTGTATTTGGTGTGAAAAAAAAATGTCTATAGATGCATTATTGTTTTTTTTATTTAGTAGACATTATATTTTGTAATTACATTGTTTATGGAAAAGTTTCATAGTGAATGTACATCTTAAATCATTAACTACTTACCTGAAAATATTTGTGATTTAATGTTTTGAAGATTGTTATAACCACAGAGTAATGATGGAATGTTGTTTGATAAATCTATTCTTCGTCCAGGCTTGTAAAACTTTAGTCCTATGGGTTCGAGCAATTGATGTTTACTCTGCTGTAGCTAAACAAGTTGAGCCAAAGAAACAAGCGTAAGTAATTAGCAGTCAAGGCATTAAATAATTAGCAGTCAAAGCGTTGCTATTTTTTAAATCATTCTAGGTCTAAGTTAAAAAATATTCAATTATATTTGTTTTCTTAGACTTGTTTTAATACAACTTTAGTGGTCATTAATTAGTAAACTTTGTACTAAATCATAATGATGTCACTTTGACAGTGGAACATGGGATATATATATAGTATTATTACAGAAGTATATGTATAGTTGGTATATTATTATTACAAGATGTATTATCTCTTCCTTGTCAGACTGGCTGAGGCTCAAGACGTTCTCAATGAGGTTTTAAGTGTCCTCAAAGCTAAACAAGACCAACTGGCTGAAGTGGAGAAACAAATTAAAAATCTTCAGGCTGTCTTTGACAAGAGTATGGCTAAAAAAAAAAGTTTGGAAAGAAACATGGCTGTGACTGCCGCCAGATTGAAACGCTCTTCCAAACTGACAACAGCCTTAGCTGATGAACAAGTAGGTTATTTTTAAATCTATGAGAACTATTATTATTATTATATTATTATTATAGCTTTTATATAGCGCTACTTTCATGCTTATAGCTTGCTCAGAGCGCTTTGGTCCAATCTCATTTGTGGACCAGTGGGGGGGGGGGGGGGGGGGGGGTATTTAGGAATTGGTTTTCCGTGCTGCCTTTAAGCGCTCAGTAAACGCAACTCTGCCCGAGTCGAGTGTCAAACCTCGAGCCCCCTTCTAGGTAGCCAAGACAAGCCAAGTTCAAGTGCACTCCCACCAATTATTATAACATTAAAATATGATTCTTAGACTTGTCCTACTGTGCATAGTTTTTATAATACCAAAAATAAATTGAAAGGATCAAACGAAAATATCACCTAGAGGAATAAATTAATGATTTGAAAATATGTGCATTCATTCACTAAAACCATATTTCCATATTGGAGATGAGTCATGCATGGCACACAGTCTTAGAAAGAACTGTGAGACTACAATGAATTTGTCACTTTTTGGTGTGATTTTTTTTTTTTTTCTACTTTAAAAAAATATACATTTCAGTAGTTCAACTATCTTTGAATACCAAAACAACATCTCAATCTCATGATTTCATGTTGAAATAAGAAATGGGACATTACTTAAAAAATCATTTAGTTCTCATCTTTATCATTGAACTATTTATTCTCTGCTCCTTGAACTATTTATTCTCTGCTCCTTGAAATATTTATTCTCTGCTCCTTGAAATATTTATTCTCTACTCCTTGAAATATTTATTCTCTGTTCTGCAAGGTTGTTAAAAGTGGTAATGGATATAAGCACTCCACTACCTAAAAAATACTTTCAATGGCTTTCAGATAGCCTCTGACAAACAGCCTCTACCCGTTAGATGTTAGATATGGGAGAATTGTTATCACTAACTGGGGAAAATGTGTAACCAGTGCCTAAACCAGTAAGCTTCAGGCAGGAGGGGCTCATTAGCCTTGGTTGACTACCCATCTAGGAGAAGGAAAACTGAATTCAAACCTCTGCTGCCTTGCGGCTATAACCAAATATGTTAAAGGCTTTGGGAGTCTATCTTAAGGAAAAATAAGGAGCAGACAAGGCAGTTTGCAGAGCCTGCGCCACCGCATTTCGCATTCTGTATCAGCAGTTGCTGTTCCTTTGGATTCATCAGCTGTGCAGAGAAATTGGAAAATAGCTGTTTGGGTTACATTGTTCCAACCATAACTAATGCCCAGGCATTCATCTCATTTCTCATTTCCATAGTTATTTTGCAACTGAAGAAGGCCATTGTATTTGTTCCCTTTCTACATCATGTTTCTTATAGGTTCGCTGGGAGGAAAGTGTTGCCAACTTTGATGTACAGTTGAAAAATGTAGTAGGAGATGTTTTTATAGCAGCAGCTTGTGTAGCTTACTATGGAGCCTTTACTTCTACTTACAGGCAAAAACTTGTAGAAGGTAAGTCTAAACATCAAAAACAATGTACTTTTAAAATGTTTAGATACAGACACCCTTGAAAACTAGTACCATTAAGAGAGCAAACTGGTCGTGTGGTATGCCTTTAGAACTGTCATCAGTTTGAACCCTTCCCACTGCTGTCTGCTTTGGTTCTCAAGAAGTTTAGATTGGTACATGATAATCTTAATTTCTGAATGAATGTCCAAAACTTAAAAAACGAAACCTTTATTAATGCAATGTCTGCTTATACCATATTAACTGATTGTTTTTTGACTAGCTTAAGTATTGTGTTGGATACATAAATAAATTTTTTAGACCTTTGTAGCAGCTTTTGATTCATTTCAGTTGTAAGTTTTCCTAATTGCCCATTAATCTTGATACATGGCAACTAATCATCCTCAATAAGAAAATATGAAAAGTACAAAATGAATTAGGTTTTGAAAATGGTGAAGGCTGTTTCTAAAAAATGTTTATAAAATGTTTTACATGTTATGGATGTTCCTTCAAAGATAAAGATAATCTACTTTCTAGTCCAAACCTCCTGCTTTCTGCTTTTGAATTGATCATTTGAGACTGTATACCTTCCTGGCCAAACATCAAATTATACAAACTTCTTGTTCTCATAACTCTTGAAAATATTACTAGGTCTAGCTTGATTTTTCATTATTTAGTTATGCTTTACTCTCAGATATATGATTTAGTAGTTAGAAACAAAATATTTTACTTCAATTATTATTAACTTAGAAGGCGCGGTGGCTGAGCGGTAAAGGGCTTGACTTCCTAACCGTTGTCCGGGGTTTGAATCCTAGTGAAGACTGGGATATTTAATTTCAGGATTCTTGGGCGCCTCTGAGTCCACCCAGCTCTAATGGGTACCTGACATTAGTTGGGGAAAAGTAAAGGCGGTTGGTCGTTGAGCTGGCCACATGACACCCTCGTTAACTGTAGGCCACAGAATCAGATGACCTTTACATCATCTGCCCTATAGACCACAAGGTCTGAAAGGGGAACTTTACTTTACTATTATTAACTTAACTGTATCTTGTATTTCTCACATTTAATTATTTGTTAAAAACTTTTAGAAATATTTATATTAAGAAAGAACATTTTTAAGAAAGTAGCATAACATAACCTAAATATTACCACAACGACCAATTGATATGACTGAAATACTCTGATGTATCTAGCATGAATACTTAGATTCATTATAAGACATTTGAATGTATTTAATAATTTGGATACAAAAACTTTTCTACAGGTTGGACTAAACGATTGATTGAGCTTCAAATACCTGCAACAGAAAATATGACTCTTGTGTCAGTCTTGGCAGATATATATGAAATTCGACAATGGAATGCTGACGGTCTGCCAAGAGATGCTGTGTCAATTGAAAACGCTGTTCTTGTAACTAAAGGTTGCAGGTGGCCTTTGATGATTGACCCACAAGAACAGGTAAAGTTTCTAAGTAAACAAATAATGTTTCTAGTATGTACTTGTATTGATTAAAGCTGAGTTTTATTGTTGACACTTCTTTCAAGCCAACAGATGGATCAGAAATAGAGAGGCTCTAAATAAGCTTAAAATTATTAAATTATCAAATTCCAACTTTCTGAGAACACTGGAAGCTTGCATAAGAGCAGGTTTACCTGTTTTGATGGAGGATGTTGGTGAAGCTTTGGATCCAGCACTAGAACCTGTCTTGTTAAAACAAACATTTATACAGGTAACATTTTTCTATTACAACTAAACATTTAAACACTACTGTATACCAAAATTTTCTCTGTGTGTGTAAAAGCTGTGTTTGTAAAAGCAAAAAGGTTTAATGATGGAGTTATGTCTCCTGACTTGTTACAACTTCACGTAATCTACCCTTGGACTCCAATATGTTTTGAGGGTTTGGTCAGTGCAACATTCAATTCATTTCTCCATCTATAACCAAAGTGCTTTACATTATAAGTAACATATCAAGCTTTAAACTCCTTTAGGTATTTGAACCTTTTATGTAACCTTATTGATTTTTCAGTTATATATTTATGAGTAAGGTCACTTTTATCAAATCTAACATTATGAAAATGCTTCATTTCTAAGGACTTAACATGTTTCTTTATAAGAGTAGATCCAAAAATTTTGACTTTTTTGGGGTGCCTAATTAGGTAATGTGTGAAGTAAAGCTATTGCTTGTTTTAATCCCAGGATTCTCAAAGAGATGCACAGAACAGTGTTAATGCAGAGTGTTCAGATGCAAATGTATTGTTGAACAGAGAGGAAAAAAAAAAATATGTAATCTTTTAGAACACCAGTCTTGGTTGCTGAAGTTATCAAAATATATTTTGTACAAAAATAAATAGTATAAGTGTTTTAGGTAACTGTGAATGAAAACATGAGAGGCTAAAATGATAATACATAAAAGGTTAAGGATGACTTTTTGGAATGCCTCTGACCCCCTCCCCATTTGCCAATGCTTTCAATGAATTTCTTAGTGTTGTATCTGGTCTCCTTAGTGGTTTTCTTGGAATGTTCTTGGTTTTAATTGAATATAGTATTTGTAGTCGTAACGTATTTCCAATTAGAAAATTATTTTCTGGTCAGAGCCTACTTGTTATAATATCTTATCTTATCTTATATAATGCAGACGTTACTTCAAAAAAGAAGATGATTACGTCCTACACGTCATGCGTAGCAGAGAACAGATCATCTTATCCTATCTTGTCTGCTTACCATATTCCTTTGTAGATTGAAATCTAGATAATGATATTTTAAACATTCTCGAACATCATTCTCATTATAACTATGTTATGGGCTGATTTATGATAATTTTTCTTTCCTTTTCTAAGGGAATGAACTAAGTTTTATGTTTATGCTCTGAAAACAGCACACTTTTTTTCCTTGGCACAGTCTGCAAAAGAGCTCACAGCTCAGCAGCAATAAAGCTGGCTAGAAGAAGAAGAAGAATGTTTAGGCTCACAAAAGATTAATTGGAAATATAAGAAAATATAAGATCCTTACATGGTGTTCATTTGAATCAACTAGTAATGAATGAGATTATTATAAATAAAATCGACATGAGTGAAATTATAATTGAATTTGTCATGAATGAGCTTAAAAGGAATTAGAAGGATAGAAACAACATTTTCAAAGTGATACCCTATGTATAGAGTTTTAGGCCAACATTCTGATTAAATAAAAATTACTTTTTAATCTTTTTTTCGTGTCTTTTTTCAGGGTGGGCGTGTGTTGATTGGCTTGGGGGATAGCGATATAGACTATGATCGAAACTTTCGTTTCTATATGACCACCAAACTGTCTAATCCACATTACTTGCCAGAAGTCTGCATCAAAGTAACAGTTATCAATTTCACAGTCACCAAGAAAGGCCTTGAAGATCAACTTCTTAGGTTGAAAATTTCTTTTACATCTATTTTTTTTTTCTTGTTACATACATTTTATTTTAGCTCTGGCTTAACATCCTAAGCATTCTTTCAAGACTAAATTAACCAGTCAAATTGTTAAAAATATTTAAAAAAAAAAAATAAGATTGGTTAAACTAAATACATTACAATTTTTATTACCAAAATAAAACCTACATTTATGTAAATGTTGTTTTATTGTTTTGATTATGAAAATAGAAATAGAAATTTTTTTTGGAATACAATCTGTTTTTAAATAGACTAATTTTCAACTAGGAGCAGTAAAAATTTCAACTAGTTACATTTAATAGGTCAGACATGAAAAGGTTGTTTTTCTTTCTATTGGTTGTAGTGATGTTGTCAGTTTAGAGAGACCAGACTTGGAAGAACAAAGAAATGAACTCATCATGAGAATCAATGCTGATAAGAACCAGCTGAAATCTATTGAAGATAAAATTCTAAAGTTACTTTTTGAATTGGAAGGAAATATATTGGACAATGAAGAACTTATCAATACATTGAATGATTCTAAGGCAAGTATCACATAGGCCTTGAAATGTGAGAGTTTCACATGTGTGAGTTTCACTTGTTTCCATTGGTAATGTGGGTGTTTATGACCATTAAAGCATCAATCAAATGTCCCAAGCACATCTTGAGGATCTCTCATTCCTTATATCTCTCGGCAGAAGTAACACAGCACTAAAATAATTTTTTTTATAATTCCGCTAGCAGAGTTTAATATGTAATAATGATCATATAATTATAATGTGATTTAGAAAACAAAGATGTAGAAGACTAGAAATCAAACAGAAAAAATACCATTATGTTTTATTAGACTTGGTTCAAGAAAAAACAATGTTCATAAAGTTAAACAAAATTCTAAGATTAAAATGGGTCTAACAATGTTACCAGAAAATTATATCATGAGGGTGTCTACCAATAAATTTTACTGCTATTGGGAAAAAATTGGTTTTAGTTGCCAATTTAAAGTAAAAACATCAAGTAACAGTGTAGATACACTTGTTGAAATAAGTTCAGATGTAAAATGTATATCAGACATGTATTAACTAGTTTTTAATTCTGATCAACTTAAAGAAAAATATTGAATGGTTTCTTGACAGGTCACCTCAGCAGTTATCAAAGACTTACATTGAATTGTTTCTTGACAGGTCACCTCAGCAGTTATCAAAGACTTACATTGAATTGTTTCTTGACAGGTCACCTCAACAGTTATCAAACAAAGACTTGCTGAATCCGAGACAACAGAAGAAAAGATCAGTGTGGCCCGGGAGAAATATCGCTGTGTTGCTGAGAGGGGTTCGGTTATGTACTTTGTGGTGTCTGACATGGGGGAAGTAGATCCCATGTATCAATTCTCTCTCAAGTATTTTAAACAGGTAAAGGAATGGATAAGCCAATAAAATCATCACATTAGTATGTGTAATTTACATTCCTAAACCAATAAGTATTGATCTTAGTACCCAAAGTTGGTCTCTTTCAAATTGTAGTGGGCCCATGCATAAATGTAAAATTTTTAACTTTACCCATATTTACTTCATATACATTTTGCAAGTATTTAAAAAGGATATTGTTATAAATGAACTTATTGATATGGGTAAGGTTAGATGTGCATATGACACGCTCACACAGGTGACAGAAGCCATCTACTGCTAGCATTAAACCAGGATGAGGGATGGCCCTTCAGGAACACTCTACTTGAAAATAGGTTGTGATGTGGTCATGTGATTTGTCTAAAAAAGGTCTGGGGACATTCTGTCATTTCCTAGAAGGCCTTCATTGGCCCTTTATAAAGAGAAGAGGTGGCAGAGTCAAGATAGTCTGGTAGAGTCCAGGTTCAGTTCAGTTCTGGACAAAACAGATAGTCTAGTATGATTCAATTAAGTAGAGCAGTACCTTTTTGTAAGGTTCTCTACAGTGAAGTGCTTGTGCAGTCTTTCAAACTTCCAACTGTACAGTATTTGACATAGTTTATTAGAGTTGATAAAGTACCCGGCAATCTGAGTCCAGTGTTTCCAGGCAGCCAGATAGATAGTCATTACAATAAAAACAGATAATTTACTCATGTATAAGCACATGTGTTTTTTTCTCATATTCTTTGACAATCAGTATATGTCTTATCCAAAATATCCATTATTTACAGTTAAAGTTTGAAATACAGTGTCATTATTAACTAATTTAGAAAATTCATTATAAAATGTTTAGCTTCTTTGTGTATTGTGTTGCTGATGGGCAGAACAACTTTAAACATTAATCCTGTAAACCGATTAAAATAATAATCTTTATTATCCATGAATGCTTTGCTAGATGGTATATTAGATGACAATGACGGTATATAAGATGATAATGACGCCAACCTGCAACAAATTTTAGCACTGCAGCTATGGTTCTTGACAAGGCTAGATGGGATTCTTCTGTAAAATCCATTGTTTCTTTGTGATTAAAAGAATGAATTACAAGGTGTCAACATTTTTGTCATCTGTGCCTCTGTAATAAATTGGTAGGGTTCGAAAACAGGACTAGGCAGTAGACCGAGGAGCCATCTGTATGAGTATGAAGTAGAAATTAGTTTGGTGTATTTTTTAGAAAATCTGAAACAAATTTGAAAAATGAAATGATGCTAGAATATAGTAGTTTTCTCCCCTACACCCACATTACTAATAAAATTTAAAAAAAAAAAAACTCTCCCTCCCCATCATCTGATTGTCTGAAAGGAAAATTGGTCCAGTCCAAAGTTAGGCAATCATGTCTGAGTTTAATTTGAATTTTAGCCTTTATTTTTCCAATGTTTCAAATGCTTAGGATTTAGTCAGAAACATCTTAACCATTTTATTATTTTAAAATTTTATTCAGCTATTTAACAATACAATCTCAACCAGTGAGAAGTCCGATGACCTTCAAACACGACTGGACATTTGCTTAGAAGAGACTACAGTATGTATTTACAAGAATGTTTCTAGGTAATTCTTGTATTGTTACCTGCATTGTGTCTCATGGTTTCAGTAATATTGACATGACTGGAATTGGTGTAATGCAAAAAAAGCACTCCACTGCCTATAAAAATGCTTCCAAAGGCATGCGTCTCAACTAGCCTCTGACAACTAGAGTCCAACTCAGATATTGGATCCGGCTTGAACTGTTCTCTGTAAAGAAGAGCACTGGTGCTTTCACAAGTAATCTTCAGGCAGGAAGGGGCTCCTTAGCTTGCTGGCTACCCACCTAGGAGAAGGAAAACTCTTAATTCAAATCTCTACTCATTGCAGCTAGATCCAAACATGGGGAAAGTTTTCAGGAGTCAACCCTGAAGAAAAATCAAGAGCCAGTGACCCTTGGGCAGCTTACAGTGCTACACCCTGGCAGAGTCTGGGATGCCGATAAAATTTACTCCTTAACTTTATTGGCATTAACCTTCATTTGGATAGATCAGCTGGTTGCAAGGGGAGGGGGGGGAAGGACTGCTGCGTGTGTGACATGGTTCCAATCATAGCCTATGTATTCATCTCAATTACATGAGACCAATAGTTGTTTCATGACTGAAGGAGGCCATACAATAATCAAATGTATCTCATAGTGCCTCTAGTATATCTTGTTTTGTGGGTCATGCTTTATTTTAAATGTATCTCATAGTGCCTCTAGTATATCTTGTTTTGTGGGTCATGCTTTATTTTAAATGTATCTCATAGTGCCTCTAGTATATCTTGTTTTGTGGTCATGCTTTATTTTGTAGTATGCTTGGTCCCCTTTCACATCCTTCAGATGCAGATGATGCAAAGGTCATCTGTTTCTATTACTGATGGTTAGTTAACAAGGGTGTTATGAAGCTAGCCTTTCCTTAGCTAATGTCAAGTACCTATTAATTATATTGTAAATCTTAAAGAATTCATTAACTAAATTAACTTTGATCTTACTTACAGATTAATGTGACATGTGAAATGAGATATTCCTCTAGTGATTGCTTTGATTTTCTTTCAGAGGTCTCTTTGAAAAACACAAGCTTGTATTTTCATTTTTGCTTTGCTCAGAGATTATGAAAACTGAAGGGGAAATAACTCCCTTGGAGTGGAATTTTTTTCTCCGTGGACCTATTGGAGGTATAGAGAAGGTACTAGACATTTTGATTATTATTTGTCTTCTTCTCTTATTTCAACTTCATTTATTTTAGGAAATGCCTTCACAGAAATGAAATGACTTTCTAGAGATCCTAGAGATATATAAATATGTTATCATTTTATTATATACATTAGGAATAAAAAGTTTTAAATAATAGTACACTTGTATGGAATAGTGATTTTCTGTGACCGTGGCTGTGTATCAATGATTAGCCTCTTTATGCAGAAGAGAAGTTAAAAAGGGAAGATTGTAAATTTCAAGAGATGTAAAATGCTGAATGCCACAGAATTTTCTGTACATCTTAAAGATTGTAGCTTATTCAAATCAATTAGATTTGAGAGTTTAAATTTATATAACCATTGAGAATCAACACACTTTGTCACCACTGACAACTTGACATATTTATGGATTATTTAGAATCTCATTGAAAGAGGAAGGTTAAACAATTATAGAACACACAACTTCTATCAAAATAAAAACTTTTTTTCTTTTATTGTAATTAAAAGCCATTACATTTTCTACAGCAAAATGTCCCCAAACCAGAAAACACAACGTGGCTTCCATTAAATGTTTGGAAAATGGCCTGCGAGATGAGTGACACATTTGAAGACTTCCGTTACATCCATTATGATTTGGATAAAACACCTGTATGGATAAGACTGGATGAAGACCCTGAGGTAATGATAATGATAACAAAATGCATTACCCATAAAAAAAAAAATTAAAACAATCAGTCTCAATCAAACTGAAGGCTACTTAATAATTAGGACATATCTTCAAAAAAGATCGTTTCATTCTTTGAAATCTGTCTCTTTAATCTATTTGTACTTAATAATGAGAGACTTAACTCTGCAAAGGCATTGTTTTTCTGGCTGATTCAGGCAACCCATTTCAGGCATAGGAAATAAATAGCACTTTTAAGAATTTGTCCTAGCATTTGGAATGAGAAATATGCCTTAATCACTTGTCCTGAATTAAATTGTTTTATTGTGGTTTTAAATTATACAAAATATTTTACAGTTTGTGGCATAGTAACCATGGCACAAATGCGTTCCGTGAGCCCAGGCTCATTACCAATCTCTTTAAAAAAAATGTGTTTTAATGTTTTGAATTCTTACATTATTTTATTTCCCATTAATTCTGTGATTATAATTTTTAAATTGTCTGCAGTATATTGCAATTTGATAAAGAAACTGATGGGGCCTCCATACAGGATGACTAAATTTAGTTTTGTCATTCTAGATTCATTGTTTTAATCCTGTGCCCAAGAGTCTCTTGCTACCCCTTCTGTTTACTCTGTAATGCTATCCAAACACATTTTCTGTAATAGTATATAGCCTGGTGAGCCAATACACAAAAAGCGATGAACAATCAAAATAAGCCCTATATTTCTTATGGCCCTGAAGAATTCACATTAGTCTGAACACATTTGGATGAACCTATAATAAAAATCTGTCATTGAAATCATTAATGTATACTGTGTACAGCTCTCTGTATTTTAGTTCCAGTGTTACTGAATTAGACTCAGATGGCAAGTCCAGTCACATTTATTGGGTTGGTTAGTTCTTAGCTTCATATCAGGATTTCCTGACCACAAACTCACGAAGCTCTATTACTATCTTAAAAAGCTGAACACATGGACCAAATGAAGATCGTAAAATTAAGAGCAGATAGTTGCTATCTTTGCACCAAAAATGCAACAGCTTTTGTTGAACCTTATGATGATAATATTCATGAGGTCGAAATGCATTTTATTGATCAAGCCAGTTACCTGATGAAAAAACAACCACAAAAGTGCAAACATAAAAAAAAAACAAAAGCAGAAGATGCAGATTAAGGAGACGCCCACAAAAATTCAGACTTAACAAACAACCAGCAAGCTTGCAGACAAAAGAAACAAGCATGAAGATTAAGACAAGAAACAATTAGCAGAAAATGCAGACATAAGAAAAACACCTTGAAGATACAGACATAAGGAACAACAGGCAGAAGATGCAGACATAAACCTTTAAATTCAAGAGTGTAAATTTGAGCCTCCAACTAGGAACAATTAAGTGAGTTGGCATCTTTCACACAAATATTGTAGTGCTTGTGACAATAACAAAACAATATTGCCTTGTGACAAAAATAAAGTTTTTTATTTCACTTTCTCTAGTGGGTATTCCCATTTTACATAATAATTTATCAATCTATGTAAGCAATGGACATAAAGTTTATACAATAACTGTTGGAAATAAAGAAAATGAACAAGATAACAATTATTTTGGTGTATGATTAGTTTAGTTCTTTCCTTGTAAATCCTAGGCACAATTTGAACTGAAGGGGGTCTGGGGTGAAGGTTATGAAAATGATTTAATGTATCAGTTGTTGTTGTTATGTAAACGTGTGCTTGTAACTATCCATAAGAATGTGTTCAGCAAATATTAGAGATGTGTGTTGTGTAGTCATTCAGTGTATTTTGACTCTATTGTACTATTATGTTCCTAACAGGAGGCAAGAGAAAAAAGTGTTTTTCTTTACAATAACTGTTAACAGAATTTTAAAAAGGCTCATTTTATTAACAAGGATGTATTTTATATTCAGCTTGACTTGGGCCTTTAGGTCTAGGTTTTACAATGTTATGAATGCAAGAAGCTTGTGAAAGTTTCTGCGTTTTAAAATTGTATAGATTATAACTGAGAAAGCATGATTTTTTTTATATCAAAAACTTTAGGTTCGAGCCAATCCTCCTCCGGAGCGCTATCTCTACGCTGTCTTGGATCCCCCTGAATATAATGATGGTGATCTGCCTCTTCCAGATAGAGTTAATGGAAATTGGAATGATCGCCTGACAGCTTTTCAAAAATTAATGTTTGTTAAAGTTTTCCGTGAGGAAAGGGTGAGTTTTCAATTAAAAGTTTTGTTGTGTGCCCAAATGAAAGAGCATCATACTCACGTCTTACAAACCAGTACATAGACCTACTATTCTAACGGTGAAACTGGCAAATGGGATCAAAGGATCTTGCGCCATAGCCTTAAGTTTTCTTACCTTGGTCATAGTTTAAATATTAGATCTATGTTCTGCGGCACAGGTTCTCTGTAAAATCACATCACATCTTAGATCCCTGGGTTAAGGCAGTCAAATGGATAATCTAGATCTATGGCCTGCTAACCAAACTCCTTCCCAGTTAAAGGCTCATTCTGGCTTTTTACAATATGATGAATTAAAAATAATGCTTACACTCACAATGTTCAAATGTTTAAAAGGAGTTGATATTCTCTGTAACATGAATTAACTTAATGTTGAGGTAGAAAGACTAATGGAATAGATCTAGATTAATCTAAATTGATACCAGGGTTATCCTTCAATGCTAATAGATATCTTGGGGCTATTGAGATTGTTGATCCATTGAAAATGATAGAAAAAAGTAGCAGTTAGGATCAAAATAATCTTCTAACTATAAAGCACTGTGTGTAAATTTTTTTCAACAAAGATATTTTTCTTGGGTTTTATGTGAAAAAAAATTAATTATATCCTTTTTGGATTTATTGTTAACTTTTATATTATGTCAATTCCGTTTTTATCCTAGACAACATTTGCAGTGACAGAGTTTGTTTCTGAATGTTTAGGGAAACAATTTGTTGAAAGTCCTCCTGTCACATTGCCAGAACTTTATGAAAGTATGTCTAAGACTACTCCACTGGTCTTCGTTCTTTCTCCAGGATCAGATCCAATGACATCATTTCTACGTTTTGCTAAAGATATGGGAGTTCATGAAAAGTAAATACAGACATTTTTTCAATAAATATATTCATTAAATTATTTTTCTACCATAAATGTCTTCTTTAACTTAAGCTAAATTCTATGGAAATTTAAATATGATTGTTATGGAAAAGAGAAACATAAAGCTTACATGGAGAAACTGCTGCCATTTTTGTGACATCTTTTTTGTCTGGTGTCAGTCTGTTGCCCTTTCATATCAGTTAGTTACTTCTTGAAAATTAAGTTTTAACCAAAACAATTAGCTTCTTTTCAACATAGGGAACTAGATTTCTTTGTAACACTAGCTTTTAATACAAGTAGATCTACATCATCTCATTCGAAAAGTCAAGGCTCTAACTCTAGTTAGACTGAGAGTTTCTTATTACAGTGTTCCCCCCTGCTTCCTCATTTTCCAAGAGTTTCTGAAATCTCAAATTTACCCATATGACTGAAACAGTTCAGCTTTGTCTTTTCACATTATAGACTTGAGAAGTTCCTCCTTTTTTTTGTCATCCAGAGTGTTGACTTGTAAGAGTAAAAACCCAGCATTTATTTGAATTTTTTCTGTCTGTGTTCAGTATCCAACTTTCACAACCATGTGGGGGTTCAGAGACCACTAGAGAAGAATGCAGTTTTAATTTGGTTGGAAGCTGTTACTTTTCCAGATTCTCTAGTTTGCTCATGACAGCGAATGCCAAGCTTAAAAGGGTTTTTATTTCTTATTGATTTGAAGTCCATCTCTTCCAATGTTTGACCATAGGTATTTAAATGAGTCAACTTCTTCTAATGTTAGTTCTTTCGACTGTACCCCAACATCTGCAACATCTCATTATATCTCCAGCACAAACTAGTATTTTGAATTTATCAGCACTGATTTCCATGCAGACTGCTCTAGTATACAGTTTTGAAGTAATATCTTGTTTCTGGTCTGAAATTTCCCCAATGAGGTCTATATCGTCTTCAAACCCGAGATGAACAAAGGCTGCCTATATGGTCAAGTAGGAGTAAATCCTTCTAGAGTTTCCATCATAATATGCTTCAGAAATATGTTAATTAATAAGAGCTGGAGAGAGAATGCATCCTTACCACACTCCTATGGATGTCCTAAAACTTTCTCAAACTTGGTTGTTCAGAAGTATTGAGCTATTTGCCTTTTGGAATAGGGCTTTGATAATATTGATAATGTTTTTATCCAAGCTGAACTCCCTCATCACTTGCCACATATCATGATGCCAAAACCAGTCAAAAGTTTTTTGAAATCTGTGAAGTCGTGTACAATTTATTTTGATGTTAAAGGCATTTTTTTGTTTAACAGTCTAATGTTAAGTATATGTTCAAGAATGCTTCTACCTTTGCAAAGGACCTCCTCAACTTTTGAGTCTATTGAAATTATTTTTAGCATTATTTTGCTTGGTTAACCATTAGACTTTATCGTTCTATAGTTTTGGGCTTTTTTATTGTCTCAAGTTTTCTTTCTTGAGCATTGGAATTTTAAAAAATTTGGATCTATTCTTGTGGCAATATTTTTATTAATCCCATATTTTCTGGCAGATAGTCCTAGTTATATTTGAGCCATTGTATTTTGAAAGTTCTTAGGTATGTTATCCCTCTGATGATACGATAAAATACCATCAGAAGGCTAGAAGTGCTAATTATTTGAAACCTATAAATTTTTTATGTGTTTTATCTTTATACAGTATAATTATATATTTAATAAATTCTTTGTATAACTTTTAATTTGGAGCAAGCTGGTTGAGGGAAATTTAATTATTATGTTCTTATTAGAGTTAACAAAAGACATGACATTTCCTAAATTTTATTTATGTATCATTAATTATTGCTTAATTACATGGTGGTTGTTTTTTTTATTAACTCCTATTCACATTTAGAAAGTAATTTGTAGGTTTGATTCCTTATTTTAACTATTCACTTATAGTGTGAAATCAATTTCACTTGGCCAAGGTCAAGGTCCAGTGGCAGATACAATGATCAAGAATGCAACCAAATTTGGTGAATGGGTTTTTGTACAGGTAAGGAACAGAAGCTAGCATTTGTTTTTTTTTAGACCTTTCCAATTGTCATTTTCAAAAAGTATATAGGTAACTGTTATATTATAATCTCTCCTAGCCATTGACTAAACAGAAATCAATGTTTGTTATTTTTTATAAACATAGATTTTTTTCCCTAGATTTATAAATATATTAATTAAACATTTGATTGTATTATTTTTAAAAGACTTAACATTTTTTGCGTTAAAAAGTTATTTAAACCAAAACATTTAGTTTAAATTTAACTTATTAAATTCTTTTTAGAATTGCCATTTAGCTGCTTCATGGATGAATGCCATGGAAGACATTATTAAAAATATCCAGGAGACCAGTTCACTTTTACACAGCAACTTTAGACTCTATCTGTCTTCAATGCCTGCCAAACATTTCCCTGTCAGTGTTCTTCAGAATAGTGTCAAAGTCACTAATGAGCCACCTAAGGGCATTAGAGCCAATCTAAGAAGGGCATTCATAGATATGTCAACTTCATTTTTTGAAGACCACCGTAAGACTTTTTTGTTTTTTGTTAGAAAAATTTTTAATAATTAACAATAAATTCTAACACTATGATAGTATTGAGAGATGATAATGTAGTCCTCTGTGTTAATAGTAATAATGTTATTTACACTATGTATTGTGTATGGATTATTATAGTGTTGGTTTAATCCTGTGCACTCCCGGGGAGCATAGGGCCACACCTCTCCACCGAACTCGGTTCTGAGCAGCTTTCTTCATCTGCTGCCATGTCATTCCAGTACCCTCAGCTTCACTGATGACTGATGACCTCTTCCAGGTTTGCTTGGGTCTGCCCACTTTCCTCTTTCCTTGTGGGTTCCAGTGCCTGCCTTGCAACATTGGTAGCTGGTTTTCGCATGGGGTGTCCTATCCAGCTCCATTTTCTTTTTGTGATGTCTTGGGCTATGGGCTTTTGTCTAGTTCTCGCCCACAAATCTATAGTAGTTATCTTTTCTGGCCACCTAGTTCCTAATATGCGGCGTAGGCATCTGTTAACAAAGGTCTGGAGCTTTTCCATATTTGTTATATTTGTTATTGTAGTGTAGGTTGATTGATTTTTTAATTTAAAAATGACAAAAAAAAGATATTTTAAAGATTAGTAATAATAATGACTGACTTAACTTGTCTTATTGTTTCTATATAAATTAAACATTTTTTATAACAGCTCTGGGAATGGACTGGAGGAAGATCATTTTTGGCATTTGTTTTTTTCATGCTGTTATTCTTGAGAGGAAAAAATTTGGACCATTAGGCTGGAATATAACAGTAAGAGTCATGTTAAGACTGTAGAACTGGAATATAGCAGTAAGAATCATGTTAAGACTGTAGAACTGGAATATTACAGTTAGAGTGTAGAACCATAATATTACAGTAAGAGTAATGTTAAGACTAGAACTGGAATATTATTATTATTAATATTATTAGTGTAAGGACCCATTCAATTTTTTATTTTTTAATAGGTATTATTAAAGCTATTACATATCAGACATAAACTCAAGTGTTAAAATGACCCATTAATCTAAAAAAAAAGTTTTGAACAGATAGGTCTTAATGTTCTTCTTGGAATGTAGTAGTGAAGCAAGCTGTTTGTCTGAGATCAATGGGGAGTGAGTTCGAAACCTTTAGACAAGCACTGAAAAGGCCCACAAACTGTAACTTTTGAGTGAGAAACATGTCACATTGAGTCCATGGACTGCAGGGCTCTCTGAGGGACATATGGAGTGATCAGTTCACTCAAGTAAAAGGGCGTTCTTAGTTTTGTAGTCGATTCTTGCATTCTTAGGAAGCCAATGGAGTGTACACAAGAGAGCAGTAGCAGAATCACTTCTTGTTTTTCATAGGACCATTCGTGCAGCATTGTCCTGAATTTGCTCTAGCTCAGCGGTTCTCAACCTTTTAAGGTCGGCGACCCCTTTTAGAATCCCCCACTCTGACGGGACCCCCCTAACAGCAATAGAAGAATAGAAAAAAAAACAATTTATATTTTCGATGGTCTTAGGCGACCCCTGGCAAATTGTCAATCGACCCCCAAGGGGGTCGCGACCCACAGGTTGAGAACCCCTGCTCTAGCTGAATGATGGTGTTGTCCTGTATACCTACCTGCTATCATGAGGATTGCAGTAGTCAAGGCAGGAGAGTATGAATATCACAGCTAACTTTTTTTGTTGACTCTGTTGTCAAATATGGTCAGATCTGGTCTAATCTGCCCAGCTACAGATAGAGATCTTTGCAGAGCTAACTTATGTGTGGGTCAGAAGAGAAGAGTTGAGGCAGAGAAAACTCATATTAGCTTCATTTAAAGAACTAAGCCACGAGCTAGCACCAGTGCTCAAAATACTTTTTCAGGCAACACTTAATCAGGGTAGGGTACCTAAGATTGCAAACTAAGTGGATAAAAGAAACCTGGCAGTTCATGATGAATAGGGAATCTATACTCTCTACATTTGTCATGTAGTTTTCTTAATTGCTTTTGTCCTCTCTTTATTCATACTATTGCCATTACCACCTCCAGCAAAGAAAACCTTACAATCTGAACAATGAAAAGGAATAGAAAAGCAATCTCAGCAACATGTGTCATGAAGTTATTTTAAAAAAATAAAAAGTTATTTATGTTAAAATAGATGGAAAAAAAACAACAGTGAGGCCCTAAAGAAAAAGCTTAAGAATTATGTTGTTGTTTTTTCAGTGTTTCTATTGTTATTATTAGAACTTAATGTTTGTTTTTATTCCAAAAGAATCAACTTGTTTATTAAGGCTTGTCCCATTAAATTAATTATGACATGAAGCTGATATAAAATAATAAATTGACAAGAGTTGGCCTTAATTAATGCTAATTAGGCATGGGGCATCTGACTGTGTTAAGATTATTAAATTTCATTTAGTGCTGGATATTCGAAACTAAAAACTTTTCTCTAGTTACTAGGAAAAAATTTTGTTAAACATTTATAATTGTCTAACAACCTTTTTTTTTTCGAGAAAATTCATCTACCTGGTATATTGAAAATAATTTATTTGACCTTTCCTTATAACAATTGTGAAAGACTATACCAGTATAGAGTCAGAAGTAATTGAAGCTGGATGATTACTTATATAATATTGTTATTAAATCTTATTTGGAAAAAAGACTCCTGACAGACATTAATCAACTGGTAAAGGAAGTTATGTATTAGAAAAATGTATTCTCTGTGCTGTGTAGAAAAAAAAGAGATAATCAATGTTTGAAAGTAATGAGAGGCTGTATTATGAGAGCAGCTACTGTGATATATTGTAGACTAGATTTGTTCAATTTAAAATAGAAAATGCAATTAGGGAAGAAAAAATGTGTTTTTGTTCAATGCAGACCATCCTGGCAATGCAAGCTCTAAAATGAATTGGTGGCTCATGAATATTAAAAAAAAAAAAAAAAAAAAGATAATGCTCAACACACACACAAATATAATAAACACACATATAAAGTATAAATATTTCTTTTATTTTTTAAAAAAGAAAATGTTCAGCATCAAAACATGCAGCAATATGGACCTGTTAATTAAACATTTAATAAATCATAATGAACCTAACACAGTTAACAATAATGATATTGTTGTGTCTCTCTCCTTTGTTTCTTGATTGAAATCAAAACAGCTACCACCAATAGCAAGAATGTGGCAACTCAGATTCCAAATAGGCTGATACTTTATTGAGTCTAATGTATTACATGCCAAATAGTGTACTATTGGCAACACAAAATTTCTAATTGAATAACTGTTGTACTGTACTGATCTTGTACTGGACTCCACTGTGCTAGACTGTCTTGACTTTGCAACTCTCTCTCTCTCTCTTTATATTAGTGTTTCTGAATATCACTAGTCCTCTCTGGATGATCATTTCTTCACTTTCCTAAAGTAATTCATTTCAAAATATTATCTTTTTAGAAAAAAAAATATTTATGTATACAGTTTTTCTTATAAATAAGTCGTATCTATTTTTATTTTTATTTTAGTACGCTTTTAGTGATAGCGACAGAGAGTGTGCATTGCTCAACATGGAAATGTTTTGTAAAGATGGTTACATCCCTTGGGAGACACTGATCTATATAACAGGAGAGGTAGAGTATTGTGTGTATTGTCATTTGCGCAGCATGAGATATAAATATTTTAGTTTCTTTCTAAAACACTAAGCCAAAAATATTTATCTCTTGACTTTTCATGACTTTGTTATAAATGTGTAATTAAAAAGAAAAATTTTAAAGGAAATTATTGTAATAGTTTGAGACAACTTAATTAATAATTTTGTAATTGAAATTGACCAGACATGGATGCCCACTTCATGTGGAGTGAAAATGACAAAACAGTGCACATTATATCAAAAATGGTTATAGACTTTCTATATGGATTTTGCTCAGCAGCTAGACATGCAATATCAGGCTTTGAGACCAAGCTGGATTAAAGGAGAAACAGAAGTGGGCACATCTTTCTAATGATGCCTTAGCTAAATTGAGTCAAGAGAGAAAAGTATCATTTTGTCATTAGACCACAGACGGCTCACATTTAATTATTATCGCATTTCTTAAAATGCAATTGCGCAAAAAACATTTTAACATTTTAAAATAAAATACCACTACAATTTTCAAACTACATACATCCATAAAAGACTTCATATGTTTATCTATATTCGTTAATTTCCAAATTTTAGGTTAACATTCATGAATGATTTTTTTTTTATACAGTATAATACACAATTAGTTGAATGATTAAAAACTTCTTTTATCACCACAGATTACCTATGGTGGTCGAGTCACAGATGCCCAAGATCAAAGATGTCTAAGGACAATTTTAAAGTTTTTTTTCAGACCTGAAACCTTAAAACCAAAATATAAATACTCGGAATCAGGTAATTGTAATGTATATTCAATATAAGGTACATTATAAGGGAAGTCCTATTAATTTATTTGCAGCAGATGTTGATGTTTATTAGCAGGTTTCAAGCTAGAACTTTTTTATGGAAACAGCTTGCAGCCCAATGCGCCAAACGGCGCAGGAGGACCTAAGTATAAGTCTAAGCTAGAACTAAACTAAATTGAGGATCTGTTTCCTTTTTTCATGATCTGTGACTTTCTGTGATCCAACCTCAAAAGTAGCATTTTAGTCTTTGTGCAAGTATTACTTCAGTCAGTACACACACACATACACACATTGTCCTTAACACAGATCAACATATTTTGATGTAAAATACAAATATTTCAAATTGATTTCTCTCATCTGTAAGTTTGTATAATGTTCTACTAATAATTTGTAAAAGGATTTAACTAGGTTAAGGTGCTGGTATAGTCAATAGTTTATGGCATATCAACATTATTTGGATCTCCATTGATTGTAGAGAAGCTGCAGGGTTTAGAAGCGTTGACAACTGATCAAAAACTTGAAAACTCTGGTTTGACCATTATAATTTTTCAAAATATAAATTTCTTACAATTAAATTTGGTCTGGAGGTCCAGATAATCTATATATTGAATACACATACATAAGCAAGTATTCCTGAATGTATTTCATCAAAGAGTTCAATAAATACATAAACTTTTTCAAGAACATTTTACATCTTTGAAACTTTTATTACTTGTATTAATATCTAGATCCAGTATTCTAGTCTAGGCTACCCTTTTTTTAAATATTGCCATGTCTGCATCTGTATCACCAAGCTAGAATTTTATATATTCTGACTAGATTTATACATGCCCTTAACCTTGATTTATTTCAGGTATGGGGGAGAGGGAATTGTTCTTTTGTTTAAAATGTAGTATTCATTAGTAATTAATAGCAAAGTAATTGCTTACAAAAAGTCATCAGCCTCATAAGAAAGAATGTCTTTGAAAAAAAAAGTTATGTTGTTTTGTATTAAATACAATGGGCCATGGAAGGTAATTTTTTAAATTTAATCTATTTTTGAAGGTATTTACTATCCACCTCTTGTCAAGACATTGGCTACTGTCAAAGCTTACATAGAATCTCTACCACTTGTAGATGAGCCAGAAATCTTTGGGCTCCATGAGAATGCAAACATAGCCTTTCAGTTGAATGAAACCAATGCTTTACTTGGTAAGTCTGTGTTTGTTTTGGTAATGGTTGTATAGAAACAAAAACAGTCGCAATTGACTGCTATATACACTTACACTGGTTTTGTTTTGAAATACTTTAGTTAAGAATATGATTCATTGTCATATAATAAATTGGCATATAATCTTTTTTTACACTGCTTTATTATGGCTTACAACATTGTAGCCATCAGTGAGTCTTATGCTCTATGGACAGACTCCTTTGCTACTTTTCTCCCTAAAAAGATACAGATTGTGGGTCGTTTAGAACTTGCTTTTTGTTGATCTCAGGAGAACCACATTTGATAATGTTCAAGAAGAACATTCAAACCAGTTCGAAACTCTTGCTTTATATATCTGTTTTGTTCACCTATTACCTTGAGCCTACTGTTTTGTTAGCAGCACTAATAAATCAATTGATTCTTCTTATTCAAATAAATCAACAAAAAAAGGGTGAGATGTTTGGAATTTAAGACAAAAATTTTTGTTCATGCAGAACTAAAGGAGTAAAACAAATTTTTATCTAGCTACAATACTTGATGTTCAACCGAGAATCGTAGCAGCTGATGGTGGGATGTCTAATGATGATATTACTTATGAACTTGCTGAGGCTGTCCTGGATCGATTGATTGACAAACTGGATATTGAAAGAGCGAATCCCAATATGTTTACAGTACGTACTAATATTATTAGTTCCAAGTAAAAATGGTAGTTTTTAATTCTTAGTACTTACTTTACTTAGAGTCCATCACCCCTATTGAAGTATGGGCCACCAGCAATGGATTTCCATATTCCTTTATCCTGGGCCATCCTTTTAATTCTTAGTAAGCCTTTCTGTTTCAAATATTGTTAGTGATCCTATCATTCCATAGTTCCTAGTATTACATGATAGTCTTTTAGTTCTTGTGATGCTTTAGTGTCTAGCTTTATATAGCAGTGTCTTAGTTTTTTATCATGCAATACCTAACATAATAGATTGCTCTCTTGGCATGCAATAATACCTAACAGTAGATTGCTCTCTTAGCATGCAATAATACCTAACATAATAGATTGCTCTCTTGGCATGCAATAATACCTAACAATAGATTGCTCTCTTAGCATGCAATAATACCTAACATAATAGATTGCTCTCTTAGCATGCAATAATACCTAACATAATAGAATGCTGAATGTGAAAACTACTACATTATTCAAAGCTTCTTATTTAAAGAAAAACAACATAATAGTGCATACAATATTTTTTAAAATATCAAAAACCATGTTGTTGTTTTTTCAATAATATTAGATACGCTTAGTAGTAATTGACAAATTGATTGCAAAATATTGTTTCTTTATCCACTAGCCTGACGCCAAAGGTGGCATAAACTCTTTAACCATAGTATTGATGCAAGAAACTGAAAGATTCAATAAACTGCTTATAATAATCAAGGTACATGTTAATAAGATTTAAATATAGAATAATTAATGAGTATGTTTTATAGTATTGTATACAAAGACCTTACTGATATTATAAAAGGTTTAATGTAAACGAAATCTGAAGCCTAGATTTATTTAACGAATAGTTCATGAGGCAAATTACAAGAAGATTGCTTATGATATTGACACAGAATAAGTTCCCCTTTCAGAGTTTGCAATCTTTATGGCAGATGATGTCAATCCATCCATCCATCCCAGTGGCGCTACAGCCCATGGAGGGCTCTGGCCTGCATTAACACATCCTTCCATTCAGATCTCTCCTGGGCCTTTCGTCTCCACGCCCTAACCCCAAGCTGCTTCAGATCTGCTTCCACGTCATCTATCCATCGCATTCGGGGTCTGCCTTTGAGTCGCCTGCCTTTTGGTTTTTGCCTGTATACGATTTTCGCCCCTCTGTTGTCTGACATTCTTTCAAGGTGACCTGCCCAATGTAGTCTGTTCTTTTTTATTTCGTTCACTATTGGTGGGTCTTCATATAATTGATATAACTCATGGTTAGTGCGTGTCCTCCACCCTGTTTCATCCTGTATGGCACCATAGATTTTCCTAAGGATTTTTCTTTCCCAAGTGTTAAGTAAATTTTCAGATGTCTTTGTCAGTGTCCAGGTCTCACTTCCATACATTGCTGCTGGTCTTATTATAGTTTTGTATATTATTTTCTTGGTTTTACTTGAAATCATTTTGCTCTTAAGTAGATGGTGGGTGCTATAAAATGCCCTGTTGCCTGCTGCTATTCTTTCCTTTATTTCTGTTAGTAGGTCATTTTTTAAATTAATAGTACTTCCTAGATATTTGAAAGTTTGGACGTTTTCAAATTCGTGGTCTTTGATTTTGATATTTTGTCCCTCTGTTTGATTGTCTCTTGTCATTGTGATGTACTTGGTTTTACTGTCATTGACCTCAAGTCCTGCTGGTCGAGATGCTTCTTCTAGTTGTATGAAGGCTCTAGCGATGTCAGAGGTTTCTTTACCCAATAAGGCAATGTCATCGGCATAAGCAAGGTATTGTAGAGGTTGGCTGTATATCGTCCCTGTTGGTTGTGGACCCATGTTTTCTCTCCTGAAGTAGTTAGTAATAGTTCCCCTTGTGTTTATGTGTATATTTCTTATAACCATCTCCAGTGTTAAGTTGAAAAGCATGCAGGAAAGTGCGTCTCCTTGTCTTAATCCTCGTTTAATCCTAAATTCCCGTGAGTGTTCTCCTTGTATTATGACTTTGCTTTTTGAGTTGTTTAATGTCATATGTATAAGTCTTGTCAGCTTATTGGGTATTCCAAAATCCTGTAGTGTGTCATATAGGTATTTCCTTCTGATACTGTCATAAGCCATTTTATAGTCTATAAAGAGTTGGTGGATTGGTATGTTGTATTCATGGCATTTTTCTAGTATACATCTTAGTGTGAAGATGTAGTCGGTTGTGGATTTGTTGGGTCTGAAACCACATTGGTAGTCACCTAAGATTTCTTCTGAATATTTTCCAAGTCTCTTAGTTATAAGCCTAGACAGTATCTTATAAGTCACATTTAGTAGAGAGATTCCTCTGTAATTACAGCACTTTAACTTGGATCCTTTTTTGTGTATTGGGGTTATAAGAGCCGTTTCCCATTCTGTTGGTATTACTTCTTCTTCCCAAATTCTTGATATTAGTCTGTGTATTTGGGAATGTAAGTCTTTCCCTCCATATTTAATTAGTTCTGCTGTGATTTGGTCCTCTCCTGGTGCTTTGTGATTCTTCATGGTCCTAATTATTTCTGATGTTTCAATGAGTGTTGGAGGGTTCACTAAGGGATCTGGTCCCCCATGTGGCAGTTCATATTCTCCATTGTCTCCATCTTCAGTGGTATTTAGGATCTCCTCAAAGTATTCAGCCCATCTCTCAATGACCCTGCTGTTTTCTGTAATAAGCTGACTTTCTTTGCCAATTATTGGTCTGAATGCTGGTTCCTTTCCAATTTTTGCATTGAAATCTCCTAGGACTATTTTGATGTCATGCTTTGGTGCTTCATCATAAATTCTTTCCAGTCCATCATAGAAGGCTTCTTTTGTGTTATCATCTGCATCTTCAGTAGGGGCATGAACATTGATAAATGATATGTTGAAGAATTTTCCTTTCAAACGTAGTGAGCAGAGTCTATCACTTACAGGTTTAAATCCAATGACATTGCCTACCATTTCCTTTTTAACAGCAAAACCTGTACCTAAGTTGTTAGTGCTTCCACCACTATAAAATATAGTATACTCCTTGGTTCTGAGAATGTCCGAGTCTTTCCACCTGATTTCCTGTAGGGCTGCAAGGGGTATCCTATATTTCTTTAACATTTCAGTAAGTTGGGCTAGCGCACCTGCTCTATAAAGGCTTAGCACGTTCCATGTCGCAAAACAAAAATCATGTCCTTTTCCAGGCCTAGGTCGTTTTCCGTTGAGATCTGTCCGGGTTTTCTTGTGTGTATTAGCTTTCGTAACAGTATTTTTTTATATGACAGAGTTGTTAGCCCTGTGCATAACCATCTGGGGGGCTGCCCCTTTCAGCTCTCTGGATAGCTGCCTTTATTTTCGGGTAAGGTGCCCTAGCCTTTGTGGATCCCTCCACTTCCTGCAAGGCAGCAGGTTTGATTTTGGTCCACCCCGGGTATTTTATTTCCCCGGTACCCACCATATCTGGAGGGCATTCCCCTATCCGCCACCTGGGGAGGCGCTCGATGGGAGATCAAAAACTCCACACGAGCAGATGATGTCAAGGTCATCTATTTTGCTGGCCAAGGTTAACGAGCAGGGTATCATGTGGCCAGCACAATGACCTACCGCCTTTTCTTTCCCCAACTAAAGTCAGAATTTGGATTAGAATTAAAATTAGAATTAAATTAAAATTAGAATTTGGTGGACTCAGGGGCGTCCTACAAATCACAAAGCCAAGCACTTAACCACTCAGCCACCGCGCCCTCAATATCTCATGTAGTGAAATCAAAAATTCTTAACTGGCCGTTTCTTGTAAAAACAAGTTGGTAGCTCCATTCAATTTTCTAGGCTTTCAATGCATTCAACAACTTGAAAAAATTACTCTGGAATCCTCGATACACTATAATGAATCTCCACCCTGGGACGAAAGCCCTCTTCCTACTATAAGGGACCATATTGAAAACATAAAAAGAAAATCTGATTACATACCAACAGAGCTCAAGGAAATAGTGAATTGTTTTCTACAAACCAATTATCCTAGCAATCAGTGGATCAGAGTTTACAGGGACGGCTCATCCCATAAAGCCACCACAAATGGAGGAGCTGGAATACTCATCGAATGGCCAGATGGAGGAAAACTAGAAAAATCCATTGCCACTGGAGAGCTCTCTGACAGTCACAGAGCAGAAAGGGGAGCACTAGCACTAGCTGCTACCATGCTAGCAAATCATCCACACAGTTCCCCACACAGTCAGATTGTCTTTCTAACTGATGCGAAAACAACCCTCCAAAGCTTGCAAAACTCTAATTCCTCTTGTATTAAAAACCTCAGAACAGCACTTACAAAGCTCAACAACAACAGCAAAAAAACTGTTATTCAATGGATACCAGAATAGAAAATACCCAGCAATAACTGTTGGAATTCTCGTGATAATGGTGAAATGATAGTAAGTCAGAGCTTCATTTTAAGAGATAATTTGGTCAAGTTTTTTCAAATTTATTTTTACTCCTTTAGACATCATTAAAACAACTGAAAAAAGCCATCAAAGGTTTCGTAGTGATGAGTGAGTAATTGGAGAATGTATACAAGGCTTTTTTAAATAACCATGTAAGTAATTTATTGTTTACATTTAGAATGAACGTAGATCTATCTGTTAAATTTTAGTTTTATTTTTTTCCGAAAAACTTCACACATTTTATTGGAAGCTTCAACTTAACGTCAGCTTCTCTTATACAAATTTAGTTCAAAAAGAAGATAATAATTCCAACCTGAATTCATCCTGTTACCCACTGGCTCATGTGAAACCTTACCTTTACCTTTTACCTTTACCTATCCCTTAGTCTGTTGGACCGTTTGGGCACCAGGCAAGATTTGTCGACCGTCTTTCTCCATTCCTCCCTTTTTTTGTCTTGTTTAGAACCTCTCTCAATGGCAGGCCCGTCCATTCTTTAATGTTGTCCTCCCATCGCTTTTTCTGTCTGCCTCTTCTTCTTCTCCCTGGCACTGTTCCCTGAAGGAAGGTCTTTGCGAGTCCCGTAGATCTTGTAATGTGGCCAAAGGTTTTAAGCTTTCGTCTTTTTACAATAGTTAGCAGGTCGTCATGGGCTCCAATCGCTACAGTAACCCTGTCTCTGATTTCTTGGTTTGTGATGCGGTCTTTGAATGTGATGCCTAGGATCTTTCTGTAGCATCTCAATTCCATTGCTAGGATCCTCCTCTCAAGCTCTGCATTCAACGTCCACGACTCACAAGCATATAAAAATGTGGCCATGACCAGAGAGCGCATCAGTCTGATTTTGGTGCCGAGGGCTAAGCCCTTATCTTTCCATATTATTTTAAGTTTTGAAAGGGCTGCTGTGGACTGTGCTATTCAGGCCAATAGTTTGGGTTTTGTTCCCTCATCTGAGACAATAGCTCCGAGGTATTTGCAGCTTCAAATACCTCATGTGAAAAAGAGCTTAAAATTCTTTTTTAACTCATTGTTTTTCTTTTCCTTCCTTCCTTTTCATTCTCAAATTGTTCTTGGAAAGAAAGATTATTTATATTAATTTGTTCTAGCATATGGAATAAGAAATGTGTCTTTAGCCTTGTGTCTCTGAGTATTTATTATATTAGGTAATGTTATTGTACTTGCAAGCTACAATTTAGTGTTTTAGGTATTACTACTACCAGTAGTTTCTTTTCTAGTGTTTTGTCTTGGAATTCCTCTAAATGTTTAGTGATATCCTAAGGTGCTAATTTAGTTTAATGTAAGTATCCATTTATGATATTTCTCATAGCTCTATATGACATCTTTTAGATTCTTTATCTATCACATGTTGAAGGATCCCCCAAATTAAGATGCAATTTTGCATAGTGGTTTAAGGTGAAATAGAATTTTGTTGTGATATTACTGTCTGATTTGCAAACATTTATGATAAACTATAGTCTTTTTTGTTTGATTTCTTTATTATGTCAATATGGGAATTCCAAGATACTGGTAGCTTTTCATTTATTTAGGTATTTTGAGTTTCTAGTCCTCACTCTTCATTCAATGTATCATAAGATTAAACATTCATCAAGTCAATATATGAATTGTTGTAGTGGTGTTTCTTGTTTGACATAATTGATTAACTGTGTCAGGGGGCCAGGACAGATAAGGCAAGGCTTTAAAATACAACCTGACACATGTATGGATCAACTTTCCATTCATTATGTTTTTTCTAACAAAATCATTGTTGTATAAATTATATGACTTACTCAATTTCAATAGATTTTTAATTTGGTTAGGGTTATTTCTTTCTGTTTGTAAAGCACAAGTTTCTTGCTTTATAGCAAGCTTCTTGAATTATAGTCCAATTCCTTTTGTGGATCAGGGAGAGACAATGGGTTGCCTTCAGGCACTCAGCAAACACAAGTCTGGTCAAGTTTGGAATAAAACTCAGCCCCCCCCCCCCCCCATCCCCTCCACTCGATGGGTTGCCACGGAATTCTTGTTACTCAGCCACACATCTCACTTATTATAACAAAAAAGAAAAATAGAACTTCAATGAAAATAAATTATTAGAACTTCAATGAAAATAAATTATGGAATATCTTAAATCAACTGTGCTTACTAATGGTTTAAACTTATCCAGAGTTTTCCAAATCACTAATGTGTTTTATGTAACAGTAATAATCAAATAGTTTTAACGACATGTTTAGAAGCACTTTAGTATATTTGATACACATTTTGATACTCATTTTCAGGTCCCAGAATTATGGGCCAGAAACGCTTATCCTTCGTTAAAGTCTTTAGCATCTTGGGTTAAAGACCTGATAATGAGGTGTTGTTTTATTGACAATTGGATCAATAATGGACCTCCTAAGTCTTTTTGGTTGTCTGGCTTCTTTCCACAAGGTTTGTAATTTTGTTGGGAAGTTGTAGATCTAAATGTCAGATACTTACAATATCTTTTCACAAAGTTTTATGTGTCCTATAAACATCATAAAAATGTGTTTGAAAATAAATTACTGTGCTACCTGTTTTTTCGGAGTATTATGTTTCTTAAGCTGTAACGTAACATGATTGGGTATGACTTTATTGCCCTATGAGTTTTGATCTTCCCATTTATAATCACCTTGATTTAAGGCAACTGCAGGTGATTGCTGTTAAAGCTTAAGTGTCAAAACCATGTCAGGAACAAGTGAAATATAAAAAGTACTTTTAAAAACAAATAGCATTACTTATTTTGAATCAATAATCTAATTAATTTTTAACAGAGCTAGACTAATAATAATAAACTTGTGCAATTGGAAATACTTTAATTAGTTGTTTTTGTTTATTGCCACTTTAATGCTAATAGCTTGCTCAGTGCACTATGGTCCAATAAGTTTCTGTTGGGGAAGGGGTTGAATCTGGGAGAAAGTTTTGGTGCTGCCCTTTCAAAACCAAATTTATTTTTTTTAAAAGTAAGAAAGTTGCTTGATTCTGCATTTTAAATGGAGGTCTCAAGTATCTAGGATGAAAGGCTAATGTACTAGTCACTGAGCTGAGCAAGTACTGATACAAAAATAGAAGGTTTTACAGTCTTAAAAAAAATGTGTCACCTTATTCTCTACACAAGGCTTATCTCACTTAGCTTAGTACATTAGGACTAATAATGAGAATATTTGAGTCTCAAGGAGGAGTGCAGTATTTCACTTGGCTAGGCTGTCCTAGCTGTGACCTACATATTTTGCCACACCCAATGCAGACATAATGGTTGTAGACATTGCTGTGATCCGTTTAGGTTCTCTTTCAGTAGTCTACGTCTGTCCTCTGTAGATTTCCTTTAGATCTCAAATTATGTATCCTTCTGCCTTTGTAACAGACCTACTGCTGTCTTGTTCACAATAAGCCTGCTGTCTGGTAATTAACTATTTTCTTAATTTTGTGATTGATTCATGTGTTGTCATCAGCAATCAATAACTGTGCTCATTTTCAATTTGGTTTAAGAATGGGAAGTGGAAGAAAAAATGTGTAAAAGATTCCACTTGTACTTAGTTGGCAAGCATTTTTTTTTAAAACAGTAAAAAAAAAAAAAACTTACTTATTGAAGACTATATCTTCTATTTATTTACAAGTTTCTTGACTGGAACTCTTCAAAATTTTGCTAGAAAGTACAACCAGCCTATTGATCATCTCTCATTCAAGTTCATTCTCCTGCCATATTCTAGAGAAGAAGCACTAGTTATGGAGCAGTTGCGTACAGTTAAAAAGGGCGAAACAATACCTATGGATCAAAATGTAAACTCTTAGTTAAAATCAAATTATTTCTCTAATAAATCAATATTTATTTTTAAAACAATGGTTAAATCAGTTTACGAAATCAAAATATAGAACTTCAAAATTAAAAACACTAACAAATGATCAGACTTGATATGGAAATATAGGAAGTATAAAAAGAATTTCACTTGATTCAATGAAATTATTTCCCATTAATTAAAAAAAAAATTAAAGAAATTAAATTAAACTTTTGTTGTTTTCTCCTCCTCGTCCTCTGTCAGATTTCAATTTTATCATAACATGATGAGGAACCTAAATGCTTCACAGGGGGTGTGGTGGTCAAATGGTTAAGGGCTTGGCATCCGAACCTGAGGGCCAGAGTTCGAATGTCAGTGAAGGCTGTGATCTTGAATTTCAGGATTTTTAGGGCGCCCCTGGGTACACCCAACTCTGGGGAAAGTAAAGGCCGTTGGTTGTTGTGCTGGCCACATAACACCCTGCTCGTTAACCGTTGGCTTAGAAACAGATGACCATAACATCGTCTGACCGTGTAGAAAACATTGTCGGAAAGGGGGAAACTTTTACTTTACTTAAATGTTTCCCAAACATGTTTAATTTAAAAAAAAAACAGCATATCTAGTAAACTTATATTTCAATCCTATCTATTTTCAGTTGGATGTTCCTGATGATGGAGTGCTTGTACATGGACTCTATATGGATGGTTTTGCCTGGGACTGGGATCACTTGACTGTTGGTGACCAATTGAAAGGCCAGATGCAGGCAAAGTAAGTATTGTATACAACTTTCATTCAGCTACATATCATCTAGCAAAATGAACCAATACTTAAATACTCTTAGATAGTACAACATGGGGCAAACTAATAGCCTGTAAAACCACACACTTACACACTTGACATGTATTGCAGTGTGTGTCTTGTAATGGATATAACAAACAAAATGTATTTTAATTAATATCTACTTTTTCATTGTATTCAATATTTAACTGTAACTCTTTCCTCCTTTCTACTGACTGAATAGAAGTCATCTGTCTTCTATTGACTGAATAGAAGCCATCTGTCTTCTACTGACTGAATACAAGCCATCTAACTTCTACTGACTGAATAGGAGCCATCTGTCTTTTACTGACTGAATAGAAGCCATCTAACTTCTACTGACTGAATAGAAGCCATCTGTCTCTTCTACTGACTGAATAGAAGTCAACTTACTTCTACTGACTGAATAGAAGCCATCTCATCTAACTTCTACTGACTGAATAGAAGCCATCTGTCTCTTCTACTGACTGAATAGAAGTCAACTTACTTCTACTGACTGAATAGGAGCCATCTGTCTTTTACTGACTGAATAGAAGCCATCTAACTTCTACTGACTGAATAGAAGCCATCTGTCTCTTCTACTGACTGAATAGAAGCCATCTGTCTTCTACTGACTGAATAGAAGCCATCTGTCTCTTCTACTGACTGAATAGAAGTCAACTTACTTCTACTGACTGAATAGAAGCCATCTGTCTCTTCTACTGACTGAATAGAAGTCAACTTACTTCTACTGACTGAATAGAAGCCATCTGTCTTCTACTGACTGAATAGAAGCCATCTGTCTCTTCTACTGACTGAATAGAAGCCATCTGTCTTCTACTGACTGAATAGAAGCCATCTGTCTCTTCTACTGACTGAATAGAAGTCAACTTACTTCTACTGACTGAATAGAAGCCATCTCATCTAACTTCTACTGACTGAATAGAAGCCATCTGTCTTCTACTGACTGAATAAAAGTCATCTGTTTTCTACTGACTGAAGTCATCTTACTTCTACTGACTGAATAGAAGCCATCTAACTTCTACTCACTGAATAGAAGCCATCTGTCTTCTATTAACTGAATAGAAGTCATCTTACTTCTACTGACTGAATAGAAGCCTTCTAACTTCTACTCACTGAATAGAAGCCATCTAACTTTTACTGACTGAATAGAAGCCATCTGTCTTCTACTGACTGAATAGAAGCCATCTAACTTCTACTGACTGAATAAAGTCATCTAACTTTTACTGACTGAATAGAAGTCATCTGTCTTCTACTGACTGATTAGAAGCCATCTGTCTTCTACTGACTGAATAGAAGCCATCTGTCTTCTACTGACTGAATAGAAGCCATCTAACTTCTACTGACTGAATAAAGCCATCTAACTTCTACTGACTGAATAAAGCCATCTAACTTTTACTGACTGAATAGAAGTCATCTGTCTTCTACTGACTGAATAGAAGTCATCTGTCTTCTACTGACTGAATAGAAGTCATCTGTCTTCTACTGACTGGTTAGAAGCCATCTGTCTTCTACTGACTGAATAGAATTTGACTGAAGTCTCAGTGCTTGTTGAAGTTCAAAAAGCAAGTTTGAAAACATGTTTCAACTATAAAAAAAATGACTGACAAAATGGAAGATCCAAAATAATGCAAACAAATATTGTTAGACTTAGAGAAAGTGATGACAGAAATGAAACCAAGAGTGTCCTAGTCTCATCACAATTTATGTGAACATGACTCTTATACACACTACAAAAAATTCAGCCTGAAGAAAAAAAAATAAAATTAACTCAACTTCATAGGACAATGTAATTTAGAAATGCATTCCCTGGAAGATGAAAATCTGAACCAGCGACACAGACCCAAGTAGAATAGTTCTAAAAAATGTTGTTCAGATCTGTGCTTTTCTTCATAAGAAACTGGCCTCAAGCTAACCTTATAAAAGTGTAAAAAGAACTAAGCAGTTTGAAACATGTAGGACTATTTATGACCTCCATCAATTGACCCTAATATAAAAAAAAAGAAACAACTTTCTGTTTTGATAGTCATATTGAGGGGAACAAATCAGAAAAAAAGAAATTACTGCTTTCATTATTTCTATACAAATTGAGTAGTCTTTAATTCTTTGTTTCTAAATGATATCCAGTTTGCCTGTAATGCACATGGATCCTCGCCTAGACTATGAACCAGATTTATCTCTCTATCCAGCGCCACTCTACAAAACAGCTGCAAGAGCTGGCACACTTTCCACTACAGGTAACAAGTTAACAAATTTCTTTACAGCTGAAATCAATGTTCTCACAAAACACTTTCTATCTTTTGTTAACTCCTACCATAGCTTTCATGGGCATGTCTGGTTAAGTCTTGCTACAGCTCTCACAGGTTTATTTTCTCCAAGACCTAACTTGTTTAAGATCTAGCTCTCACTTGTTTCTTCTTTGTATATCTCTCACTGATTTACTCTGTATATAGATATTGTTAAGGCTTCCGCACGGTGTTGATTCTTTGAAATATAACTAGTGTAGATCTACGTCTGCCTGGAAGTAACACTGAACTCAAACTACTTCAGTAACACCGGCGAAAGGCCGAAACAATCAAAATATGTAGTCGACGCTGATGTTGGTCTACAAATATATTTAATAATCAAGAAGGGAATTGTCCGATGTCAGCTCTGTCCGTAAATCCGTATATCTATGTTACTGCTCTACACGAAGCGTCTTCTTTTTAGCGTCACTTGGAGCGTTCTTGTTTTTTAAAGATCTGTCACGTCACTTGTCACTAAGTAAAACTTTCCCCTTATTCCTGAAACAAATAACTAAATCCTAATCATGTCATAACAATATACAACATTTTTTTCTGTTCATAACAAGATTGGTTAAATATCAAGATAGATTTTTGTGTTCAATAGTTTCTGTAGCTAGTACAATTAGTCTTTCTGTGAATAAGAAGAGGATTCCTGAATTTCTCAATCATTTCTGTGTTGAGAACATCCTCATTTTCACAGCTATTCATTCAAAAATTCATTTAGGAAATGGACTAAAGTCATGCCTACTACATACCCAGCCCAGCAGAGTTTGGACATTTTTTTTTAAAGTATGGACACTGTTGATTTGAGATGTAAAGGATCTTACTATTACATGTGAAATTTTTCTTAGGAGGCACAGATCAAAAAAGAGTTCAGCTATTGAATGTGTCAAGACTATAGAGACCATGGCTTATAAAAGTGAGGGAAGAACTGTGGACTTTCAGCTTTGTTGATGCTGAGTCCTCGCCTTGGTCCTCCTTGTTCTTGAAGTCTACCAAATGCTGCACTAGCATGTGTAACACAAGTTTGTTTAATCATCTATATTAGCATATATTGTTACAGTGCTCCCCAACTGGACACATTATTGCATGTTGACTCTTTGTTTTAATACATTGTGGGTGTTCCTTTAGAAATGGAGATTGTTACCCCTTAGCTCATTCCTCCTGCATGACGGCCAGCTGGCAGGCTTTGAACTCGGGACTAGGTTGATGACTATTCAAAGTGCATACTGCTCAACCTATCGATCAATGACCTGACATCAGGCAGTTTATGGTCATAGTATTTCTGGTTCCATGCCTACTGTGTTTGTGAAGCCAAAATGTGTACAGGGATAAGATCTGCTTCATTTGAGGCATTCAGGGTGCAAGCATCAGTCCATAGCAAATCTCTAATGCAGACATATTTTAGTCTTCAGTCTCTGTGTGTTGAATAGAGACCTGCATCAGAGAGAGATATAAGATGTCATAGTATTACTATAAGGCTTCTAGCCGTGTTGTTTGTGTTTCAGGAACTCTCAGATTTATTCATTGGTTTCATCAAATCAATAATGGTGTTTGCATTTTGGCTGTGCTAGTCACAGTATATAGAGTGCATGTGATCTTTCTAGTGGTTTTCCAGTGTAAAGATTGTATTTGAGGTATTTGATAAGTTCCTGTTTGCTTTCTGTTGTTTTTTTTTAGCTTTAGTACATCCATTGGTTTAACATGATTGGTTTCCTGAAGCTGTCCATTTTCTTTACAGCTTAGTTTTAATATATGTCCAGATCTCAGCTCAGTACATAGTTTTTGTGATTGCCTGACAATAGTTAGGTATAGATCTATTTGATGCCACTGCTTGGGATACATTCAAGGGAACTGAAAAAGTGTATATGTTATGATTATAAAGTAAGGTAAAGTTCATCTTTCAGACCTTGTGGTCTATAGGGCAGATAATGTAAAGGTCATCTGTTTCTGTGGCCTATGGGTGTCATGTGGCCAGCACAACAACCAACCGCCTTTAATTTTCCCCAACTAATGTCAGGTACCCATTAGAGCTGGGTGGACGCCAGAAGATCCCAAAAAATTAAAATCCGTCTTCACCAGGTTTCGAACCCTGGACCCCAGTCATCCACCGTGCCTCCTATGTTATGATTATGAGCTGAGTGTATTTCTAATAGCAATATGCCATTACTTCTATAAAATGGCCGATGACATGATTGCCCTGAAAATGACTTCAGGTTGTCCAATCAAATTATGTATTTCAATACTGGTATAGTAGGCTTATCTGGTTTCTTTGTTTGTTTTAGTTTAAGTTTGATTAGAAGCTTTCTTTGATGTAGTATGGGTTGGACCTACTGTACTTTATAGAAAGCTAGACATGTTTCCTATTCTTTCCTATATGTTGACTGAAACAAGAGATGTACTATTTTGAGAAATGATGTTAACAAAATGCTAAAAATAAGAAACTTAAAAAAAAAATCAACCATTTAGTAGTAGAAATTACTGAATTTAAAATTATGATCAGGCTTCAGTGCCTGCTTTGAGCATTTATTTTTTAATTGCTTGCTTTTAATGTATATTTTTTTATGTTCTTATTTCATCATAATTAATTTTATTTTACACTTTTTTTTTCTGATTTTAAATAATAAGCATAAAGTTATATTTATATATTATAATAGAAGGCTAAAATAGGCAATAATTTATTAGGGTTAATGATGAAATGTGTTCACATTGACATTTCTAAGATTACCTTTGACATTTCAATAGATTGGTTTTTAATATTAAGTAGATTTAAAAAGTGTTTTATTTGTGTAAGATTGCAGCATACAAAACAGATTGGCTGACATCTAGGGGTGTTTTTGTGTTTTAGAATATTGTTATTATTGATTCTTTTGGGGTAATTGTGTGTGCAATCAGCTGACACTGATAGCACAGGCCAGAACTAGGTAAGTGGTCTACTGTGATGAGGGATGACACTTCAGGAATGATCTGTATTCTGAATACCACATATGCAATTGATGATGATAGTCTTATGATCATCAATCACTTTCTAGAACAGGGGTCCCAAACTCATTTCAGCATGTGGGCCACAGTGGAAAGTAACAACCATTCAGCGGGCCGCACCACAAAAAGAGAATGTTTTTTCATTAAATTTTACGAACACTACTGTCACTGCAGTTAAATGCTAAAATAAAGTTTTTATAATTATTAATTACATTTAGTGTAGTTTATTACTTGCACAGGCAGTTTAGTTTGCTGAAATAAGTTGACGTTGACTCTGTCACTAATTAAAAAGCAGAAACTGTAGTTCCTCCACCCCCCCCCCCCAAAAAAAAAAAAAAAAAAAAAAACCTACTGCAGATGGCTCGTCACTCATGTTTCTGTCCACTCAGCTGAGAGCGTCTGGCAGAGACCAGACCATCGACGTTATGCCTGAAGTCGCGTGTAGTGGCAAGCCACAAGGTTGCTCTCAGATGCTTATCAGTCAGTCTTGATCGTAATGCTGTTTTGTTGATCTTCATTCTGGAAAAAACTGTTCGCAAACGTACGTACTCCCAAACATCGCAAGAATTCTAGCAGCTGCGCAGAATAAGTTTGGAAACTTCTCTCTGGGAAGAAACTGGTAAAAAAATGGAACACCAACATCAGCGTATTTTTGCTTCAGAACAGTGTCACACTGCAGGTCCAGTAGTTCCATCTGGACTTCCTCTGGAACGTTTTTCATTTCAACTGCGAACGGAGTGGCAAGAAGGAAAAACTGTGGTTCGAGAGCAGTGAATTGATGAAAGCGGTTTTCAAAATCTTCCAGTAGTCTGAAGAGGATGTCTACGTAGTCTTTCAGGCGCTGTGGTTCAACCGTTATGCTCTGTAGAAAAGACAAATGAGCCAGTTTTCCATCTGCCAGAAGAGTGGCCCACAAAGTCAGCTTGTATCTGAATGATTTGATGTGGTCAAACATCATGATAATCAGATGCTTTGTGCCCTGTAGTTGTGAATTGAGTGCATTGAGATGTTGCGTGATGTCAGTAAGAAAAGCAAGATCTGACAAAAACATTGGGGCACTGAGGTGTGTCTCCGTATTTCATTGCCATTTCCCGTCTCAGTTCAAAAAATCACTTTTCCACGACTCAACCATCTGACCATATGATAAAGCAACTCTCCGTATTCCGTTTCTAAATCAGCTAGCAATGACACAAACTGTCTGTGGTTGAGACCCCGTGCACGTATGAAGTTCACCATCTTCACGACAACATCCATCACCTTCTTCTTTTGTAGACTTTTTCCACAGAGTGCTTCTTGATGCAGAATGCAGTGTATGGCTGCTAAAAGTCCGGCCAAGCTGAGCTGATACCGTTTCTCTACCATTAATCCAACAACAATAACCTTCTCTGAAACAATAACCTTCTCTGAACACATTGCTGGTGCACCATCCGTAGCCACTGAAAAAAGTTTTTTCCCACGGTAGCCCACACCTGTCAATACAAGCTTCCAGTTCTTGAAACACGTCGCGTCCAGTCGTCGTTCCTTTCACAGCGTCCAATAGCTCTTCAACAATGTTCACGTTTTCGTCGACCCCACGAATAAATACAGCACAGTATGCGGTGTCTGTTACACCAGTAGACTCGTCCAGTGCAGTGGAATATGCTACAAAGTCTTTTGCAGCGGCAATCACTTGCAGTTGAACATTTGTCGCTGACTCGGTGATCCTGCTTGCAACTGTGTTCGCAGACAAACTTATGCCTTCGAAGAGTTTCTTTTTCTCGGGGCAGAAAATTTCACACGCCTGTAGCATACACTCTTTTTACAATCTGGCTTTCAGTGAATGGTCGTGATGCATTTGCTATCATCTCGCTAACAACAAAGCTTGTCTTCACAGAATCTTCGCTTGCAGTGGGCGGACACTTCATTTACTGATTTGTGCAGTTGTAAATCATTTCACGGCTTATATGTGGTCATTGTAAATTTTATCTAATTTTTTTTTAATTCGCGGACGTGGCCGCGGGCCACACAAAATTGTTTCGCGGGCCACATGGCCACCTGTTTGAGACCCCTGTTCTAGAAGGTCTTTGAGAACCCTATATTAAGAACAAAGGTGTCAATCTAGATGATTCATGATTGAGTGTCTCACGATTCATTGTGAAGGCAATAGGAAACAGTTAAATCCAGGATGAGGTGGAAAGGCCTGTAGAGTTTGGTACAGCTGTCGTTATAATATATATCCTTTTTTTTTTTGTCATTCCTTTGGAATTAGCAGCTGCCAGGTGAGGGGCTTCTTTGTGGATGACAAGATCTCCTAACCAAGACCATAGCTTCAGGCTTTGATTTAATAACCCTATAGATGTAGTTTTATAATAATAGGCAGTAACATTCTTTATGCAATGATGTTAGGAGCCTCTGCCCTGGTCTATTATATTCACATTTTAGAGATAATTAAAAAATAAAAGTTTTTTTTAGCTGCTGCACCCTAGGTGTATAGTTTGATCTATAAATATTTGAACTCCACTGTTTTGACTTTGCTTTCCTTGTTTGTTTCTTTGGCAGGACATTCTACTAACTTTGTTGTAACTGTCCACCTTCCTTCAAGCAACACACAAGATTACTGGATAGCCAAAGGTGCAGCACTCCTATGTCAAATTTCTGATTAATTTTGCTTACAGATAAGTTGTAAAGCATTGAACAATAAAAACAATGTCCATTACAAATGGTTCTCTAGTTATTACTTTGTGTTTGTTCTCCTGTTTGTTTGTTTGTAGGCTCACACAATGTTATATATGTTTGTGAGCAACTTTCCTCTCTGATGACTATCTAGAACATGTTGTGTTCATATCACTAAAATAAAGTCTTTAACTACTTGAAGATAATTATATTTTTTACCACTATAAAAATGAAGTAAAAAATTCTTTATAAAAATTTCTATTTAGTCATAATAAAATACAATTTTTATACATTGAGCTTCTCTTGACACATGAAAGAAAATAATATGAGACTATGTTTCTATACAGTTGAAATTATATGATCCAGGCATTCAAATCCACTCTCATTCAGTCAGAATCACATTGCATAGTTAAGCAATAAATTATTCTCAAGGTCCGCAAAGTTGTAATTGTTGGAAGTGGTAATGGATATAAGCAATCCACTACCTATATCTGCTTCCTAATGGCATATATCTCAAATAGCCTTTGACAACCAGTCTAATTCATGTGTGGCTCATATATTTGAGTCCGGTGGAAGTTGGTTTGGTTCTTAGTGGGGTATAATACCATGCCCCCAACTGTAGAAAATCAACTGATTATGGGTGTGATACTAAATGTATAGAGCAATGAGTACTGGTCATTTAAAGTATAAATATTTATTGTACTCTGGTCATTCAAAGTATAATAAATAAATATTTATATCTATTTATATTCAACTTGAAGGAGATGACACAGAAGTCGACTCTTTGATAATATTATTATAGACTGCACAAACTAGTAAGCTTCAGGGAGATGGGGCTTGTTAGCCTTGGTGCACAGGATACTGTAGAGAGACTTGAATTGATGCATTCATGACTACATAACTTATTGTATTTAAAGGCTGGTATACTATAAATATAATAGAAATATGGAGTGTCCCGGCTTGGCCTCCGGTCTTTGCATAAAAGAAAGTGTAGGCTATCATGGTTCCAGTTAAAAATCTTACCTTTCCTAATTTTTATATTGAGGATTAACAAAACTCCCACGGATGCCAGGAAAGGTTTGAACCCGGGATTTTCGAGACACATATCACTAGACAATATCCCACGACCAGGCAGCCATCCGTAGTTTCATAGCTCACACTATGCACAATAATAAATGTGATATATTATTTATTGCATATATATATGTTTGTGTTTCACATATGTTGGCTTGAGCATGTTTGTTTATTAAGTGGAACATTTTTTAAATGGTTAATTTAATTTTATTAATTTATGGACTATCCAGCTATATATAGGCCTGCTACATTTAGTGAGGTCTTGTCTTCAATTGTTTGCCTTTATCGGTGCCAATAGAAAATCCTGTTACCAATATCATCCTTACCCAAAATAATTTGTTCAATTAAATCTACCTTTTAAAAGTTTCTTAGCTTTTACAGACATTTTAGCCTAAAAGTCTATTGGAAATAGAAATCAATGGATCTAATTTAATGCGCTTGGCAGAGCTCGAAAATAATATAGGGGGGGGAGTGAAGCTTGATCCTAATAAAATGACCATATGTCCATGCGACCAAAATAAAAATTAATGCTACATTACCAATACCAGGCAAGGTTGACTCATCCAGCTGCACAGTCATACAATAGGTCAGCGTGTGTGTGTGTGTGTGTACTGTATCGTTATGAACTGTTTTGTCATTCGTATGTAAAAAGCCTTAGTGTTCTATATAAGGTTATTACCATTGTGTTATTCCACTGCAAAGTCTATTTCAGTGATGATAAAAATGTTAAAAAAAAAAAAAAAAGGGACACGAAAGGTCATCTGTCGTAATCGAGAAGTACATAGAAGTCTAACTTATAGAGCGCTGGTTGTAAGTATGTATGTGTTCCGTGTGTGAATCTTGTTCGTATTTGCATCTATATTGTTATTGTTACAGTAGTTACTTGAGGTGGTCAGTTCTAGACAATTTTCATTTGATTGGGTCGATAAAAATTATCTTGTCTGAAAACAAAACATAATAAAATACTCAGAAAGACAGATGGGTAAAGCACATTACTTGTTCCATATGCTAGGACAAATGTGTACTAGTGCTCCTTTTCAATAGTGTTACTAGATCATGGAATGGGTTGTCTGAATCAGCCAGGAAAAGCTATGACTTGGCAAATACTAAATCACTAATTAACTAGCATAACTGTATTCTCACAGGCCGTAATTATATTTTCTTTTGAAGTAACGTCTGTAATTCATCAGATAAGACAGGCGCAGTCGACGCAAAAAAAAAAGAACTTAGACCCCAGAGAACCTGCTTTTTTGTGGCAAAATATGCAGTTCGCAACTGGGTCTACTTGGCCACTTTAAGGGCAGGAGAAACACTCAAAAATGATAGTTTTGGGGGAAAAAAATCGATTTTTAGTTTTTACATGTTTCAAATAGTTCAACATGTTTTGCACGTATTTTACTTAATGATAACATTGAAAAAAAAATTAATATGTAAAAAATACATTTAATAATGGTCATCTTTTCATAATAAGAGCTGAAAATGACCAAAATACCAATTATTTTTACTTGATTTTCGTTAACAATAATTAAAGGGAGCCCGCCATGTTTAGCCTCATTTAAAATAAACATTCTGTCATCGAGAATTCATAGAAGTCTATTTATAAAGCGCTGGTTATGAGTGTGTATGTGTTTTTCGTGTGTGAATGTTGTTCGTATGTGTATCTATATCGTGCATCTATATTGTTATTGTTACAGTAGTTACTTGAGATGGTCAGTTCTAGACAAACAATTTTCATTTGATTGGGTCGATAAAAATTATCTTACATATTACAAACGTTACTTCAAAAAGGAAGATAATTACGTCATATCACGTGTCAATCTAGTACCAAGCGTCTGCAGTCAAACCCGCAACGTGTCATACAGCCCAAAAGTATCTCCGTGCTTCTACACAGCCATCGCGTGTGTCCATTAGCGCACGAGTTTCTCGTCAAAATAATGTCAACATTGGCAAGACTGCACTGGGTCGGAAATAATAATAATAATTTTATTTATAAAGCGCTGTTAACAAACAAAATGTAGGCCGTGAACTGAAAAAGCACGCAGACCGTAGCTTTTGAGGGAGAAACGTGGCACTACTAAAAGCGTTGAGTCCATTGAGCGCAGGGCTCTCTGGGGGACATATGGAGTAATCAGTTCGCTAAGGTACAAGGGCATCTCATTGTTATAAATACACTGATGACAAAGTGTGGCGAAATTGTAATCGATTCTCGCTTTCACGGGAAGCCAATGGAGCGTGCGCAAGAGCGTTGGAAAGTAATTCAAGACATTATAATAGGTTAATGAAGGCCTGCTGACCACTGTTAAAAAATATATTATGGCAATACCATTATGTCCTCAGTACTTGCAAAGTCCTTCATTCAGAGAACAATACCAGGAAAAAGAAGAGGCAGACAGAGAAAGCGATTAGAAAACAAACATAAAAGAATGGGAGGGGCTTGTCTTTGAAAGGATAGACAGGGATGGAGGAAGACGGTTGACCGATCATGAGTGGTGCCCCAACGGGCTAACAAACCAAGGGATAGGTTGAGGTCAATAAAGGCGCCACGACAAATGGTGCAGAGACAGCTGGTTCAATGACACCGAGTTAATTCCAGATCCCCCTGACCTTTAAGGTGGCGCCTCGGTAGAAATGTTAGTGGAAGCAGATAGGCGAACATCGGGTAGTGAGCCTCGCTTCTGTCCCTTTTTTTTTTTTTTTTTTGTTTTTTTTAGTTATTGTTTTTTAAATGTCTTTGTAACATTGTTTTTTTTTTTTTGTTTTTTTTTTTGGTGCTTTTTAAAAATGTTATTTTTATGTTTTTGTTATGTTTTTTTTTTCAATGTTTTCCAGTGCCTAAAGAGAGAAAGAGAGAATCTTTAGTCACCTTCAGCCCATTGTACAAATATTCGTGCCCCTAATGCTATCTTCAATTTTTTTTTAAATACAGTTTTGTAGAAACAAAGGGAGGATACTAGAATCAAAGCATACCAAACGACGAGAGAGAGAGGAAGAGAAACACAAAGAGAGAAAGAAAAAATTAGAGATGTTGACATTGTGTTGATGTGTATGTGTTTGTGTGTAGAGTTATTCCCCTTGGTAAGAAACCTCCTATTGTTGTGCGTGTTATGTAAGAGTGTGTTATTAAAAGCAGTGTTTCTCAAACTTTTTTGTCTGGCGGCACAGTAAAAAGAACTACAAAAGTTTCGCGGCACACCACGAAGAGCAACAGTTGTTTTATAATAAAAAGAAAAAAAAAATATTACCTGTTTTTAAGTAATATATTTAATGTTAAGGGTGTGCCTGTTGTTGAGAGCAAATGTGATCTAATCGAGGCTCCAAAGTCGACAAACAAACTCACATTTCATCGTCTATTGTAAGAAGTCTCTCTCTTTTCTTAGACTTGATTTCAGTCAGTGCTCAAAATCCAAACTCACAAAACCATGAAGATGCAAATGGAAGAATTATTTTGATTGCTTTTAAACTGATTGCATGATATAACTTGTTGATTGAAATCTAAAACACATCCAGGCTTTTCTCGGCAAAACTTGACTTAAGAACGGCATCGTTGCTTTAAATCAATGAGCTTCTCTGCTTCTTCGGTTGTCAAATTTGTAGCTTCATTGTTTCCAAATGGATAACTGACCCATCCAATCCATATTCATTACTTCCAAGTGTTGAAAATTAATGCCACAATGCTGACTGCAAGTGTGTCAAAGTGTCCAGAATTTCGGGGGTGATTTCTTTAGTTGAAGCACATTCATTGTAAGTAGGAAAGCAGTCGAAGACTCCTTTCGAGATCTTAATTTGCCACAAAGACAATTTTTCACCAAATGATTCAGTTTGAGGATGCAGTGATGATGGTTTCCGATGGTCCTTGAATTTAATTTGTCAAATAAATCAGAGAGAAACGTCACATTAACCACCAGATCTCGTCATGAATAGAAAATCCAACTTGAAATCAATCCCTTTTCTGGCAGCTTTAGGTAGTTCGTAAGTGTCTTAGCTTGTTTATTTTGTTGAGCCCTGATGTTTTCAAAAGTATTTCTTCGGTTGCGCTTTTACAGCTGGATATTTAGTTTCCAAGTGTCTCTTCAATTTGCTTGAAACAAGCGTCTCATTCGACAGAGTTGCATTGCAGATCAGACAGAATGGCAATGGTTCAGAAGATATGAAACCATATCTGGTGTAATCTTCTTTGTACCTTCGTTTGGTTCCTTGCTTTTCATTTAACGCTTTCGCAGTTTCATTCTTGCTAACGTATTTCTCCATGGATAACAATGAATAAGGCTTATTATTAATTTGTTATTATTAGCATACACCTAACCAATTTACTTGAAACACATCGCTTATTATTATCGTTACCAATTCAAGAACTGCTGAGCGTCTGCTAAGGCGGCCTACATTTGAGTCATTATAATAATATATGTATAGTGGACAATTCCATAGCCTGAATAGCTAACACCCCTTTCCGTCATAATGGAAAGATCCACTACTACTACTGGTCATTGCAAGTGGAGATGTCATCGCAACGTAAAATAAACATTCAATAGTAGGCAGACCTGTGTAACGCTGCACGTGTGGCGTTCTAAAAACTCCCGCGGCACACCTGCAAATCTTTGGCGGCACATTAATGTGCCGCGGCACACAGTTTGAGAAACACTGAGTGTAAAGAAAGGACAGTTGAGTCCAGGACAGCAAGAGAAAAACTGTGCAGTACCTTGAGAGTCCTCGAAGATGTAGCTGTACGAGCTAGAGAGACTTGTAGGGATTAGTTAGGCAGTTCTGTTGTGAAGAAAAGCATTTCAGTTAGTGTAGCCAATTGTGTTCATTGGCTGTTGTTGATGTAATTTGTCATTAAACCGCCACTTTGTTTATTGAAGCTCTTGTAGTCAAGTTGTTTTAGATGTGTTGTGTTGTTGGCAGTGTTTGCAGAAGGCCTGATAGAGAAGATCGTAACAATATAAACACACACATACACAATCCATATTAAGGCCACCAAGTGAAAAATAAATAAGCGAAAAGTTTCGCTAAATACTCAGAACGTGCGAAGTGTTTGGGAAACACTGCACTAGAGACACAATAGCGCTGACTTTGATCTAGGTTTTTCTTCAGTGGACAGTGACTTGAAATTCCCATCTTAAAAATTAATATATGAACAAGAACACATAAAAAAATACTTTTTGAACAAAAAAACTACAAAACTTTTTGACCAAACAGACAGAGTTGATATAAGCTTTGTACAAAAAAATGTGGGGGGGGGAGTATTTGAAAATCCCCACGCCCCCCCCCCCCCCATTTGAGAAAGCACCCAAATTAGTGTGTTTTTTACATAAAAAAAATATTACGCAAAATACAGAGGCCTCAAAAGAGGTCAAGCCCAACGATGGAAAATTCCTAGCTACGCCCCTGGTGGCCGCCTGTTCGAGTGATATGCACTTCAATGCTCGTCGTCAATGACGTCATCCCCCCGACGTCACGCATGAGGTTTGGCCTGGAATGAATGATCTTCATTTCAAAAGAAGTGTCCGAAACTTAAAAAAAACCCACATCACTTACACAATAGACCTGTTTTTTACAAAGCGTATACCAAATCTTGTCTGTAAAAAGTTTGAACATGTCATTTCACCCATTCTCATTATTGGATCAAGTTGAGTGAAACTTTTGCACAATTATTCCTTGGCGAAGAAAATACATGAATCAATAACAACAAAATTAACAAATTTGTACTGGGGCGTGGTGGCTGATTGGCTAAGCGCTTGGCTTCCAAACCTTGGGTCCTGGATCCGAATCTTGGTGAAGACTGGGATTTTGAATTTCGGTCCACCCAAATCTAATGGTGACCTGACTTAATTTGGGAAAGTAAAGGCGGTTGGTCATTGTGCTGGCCTCATGACACCCTGCTCGTTAAGTGTTGGCCATAGAAACAGATGACCTTAACATCATCAGCCCCATAGATCGCAAGGTCTGAAAGGGAAACTTTCCTTTTACAATATTGAAATTTATAGTTGCGAATGTGGAGTTCTTCCCCATACCATAGAAAAGCTTTTTAAAAAGTATTTTCATATTCTGCCTTTTTTATGTTCCTATTCTTGTCCAGATAGTGTATCCAGTACTTCTGAAAGACCTTTTTGTTCCAGGTAATTTGCATTGCTGACGAGGAGCAAGATCACTCAAAGTAATCTATGTGCGTATTCTGAAAACCAATATGTTCATTACAAACTTAAATTCCTGTATCTAAATTTATCTATCACAATGACTTTTTCAATGAAAAAACATTTTTAAACGAATCATCTGAACATGTTAAAAGTTAATAGCGTACACAAATTCTACGTTCAAACTATGTCAGCATAGTCTAGGGCCTGGCCTAGACTATTGATCAATATTTGTTTTATTAGTATTCCTTCTTACTTAGATCGATCTCAAATTACATAATTCGAGATAATTTAAAATTTAGAGCATTTAAAGCGAAGACCAGAAAGTGAGAACTTAAAATTATAAATACGAATTACAAAAAAAGATTACTTCTGCAAGAAGTTTATCTTATTGACGTCTGAAACACAAACATGGCAAGCTATAGAGTCAATATTTAACCATTTGACAACTAGAGTGGCCGGGATACGCCGCTACTGGTAGTCAACTAGCCGGAGGAAATTCCAGCTACACGTCGCCTCAGCGTGGCCCTCCGGAGGAAACGTCTAGTGGTGGAAACTAGATAGTCTAAGTAGCTTACGTGTAGCGAACCAGGCCCGGCCGGGCTTCCCTGGGTGAGCTTTTGTTTTGTTTTTTTCTCTCACTCGGGGGTTGGGATGGAAAAAACGCCCGGAACCCAGTCCAAAAAGTCCGTCACGCCGTTCCACAAGGGGGCCGTCATCAGTGTCCCGTTAGCTGGAGTGGCGGTCCTTGTACGGAACAGTGGCGGTTACAGTATTAGTATAGGAATATGAGACAAGCTCCCCTCAGTTAGCATTGCTCTCAGCCACTTGTAGCGAGTGGGGCCCAGGAACGGTGCGCTGTGTAGCCTACACGTCACGGTCCGGTCTGGCCCAGTCAATCGATATGGCCGTCTACCGTTGGGAGCCCTCAGACAGAACAGGGGTAAAGAGCCCCACGTCCAGGCCTGGTAGTTAGAAAAAAGCCTTTTTAACCACCAATGGGATAATGGCGCCTACGGCGCCGACGCCCTTCTGGACAACTAGAGCGTGACCTCAATGTCGAAGGCGCCGACTAAAGTCGCCGATTTTAGGTTGTTTCGTTTACGCACGCACTGCTAGTTTTTAAATAAAAATTTATACCTTTACTAACTCTGACCTAGAAGAGCGATAGTGAAGCTATTTTTAGATGTTTATCTAGATCTATATCTCTACAGCATGGAGTTTTAAGATTTTTTGAAAATTATTTTTTTTTGCTAGCCTTTAAAATGGAACATATTTAGGCTTATGTGTAGGCTTTGATAGAATAAGATTCTAATGGGAATATTAATGTTTATATGGATATAAACAATGATTGGGGTAAGTAATTTACTTAATTTAGAATTTCAATTGAATTTTTTAGTTTTACTTTTAGTTTTAGTTAGATCTAGGTCTCGACTAGATGTACATATATAGATCTAGGAGAATCTAGATCTAATAGATAGTGTTATAGTCTACTTTAACTTTACTAAGTATTGACTTAGGACTAGGCTAGGACTACTCAGGGTCTAGACTAATCTAGAGTTTCTAGAGCCATTTGTAATCCATTTGTATAAATTTGTTGAATTTGTCTCATTTGACAAATTTGAGTTCAGAACGATTTTTTTTAGTAGTGAAAATGAATAAAAAAAATTGATGCTAGGCAGCTAGATTAGAATTCAGTATTGAATATGTTAGATCTAGTGAAAGTGAAACGGAAGATTGGAAGGCAACTAGATCTAGATCTAAATATGACATGATGATGATATTTTAATGTTTTTGAGCTCTGCAGTGGACTGCAGGCCTATTTATGACTTAAAATATGATGAAAGAATCAGTCACCAGTGAATGATCATCATAATAATTAGATCTAATAATAATATCATTATAATCATTCAATGATGCTGAATGTGAACCCTAGGTCTATTGTATTTTTTTCTATTATAAAAAGAATGTTTTTAACTTTTTTGTTAGGTTTTATTAGATCTAATCTAATTAGTTTTTTCCTGTGAAATTAGTCATAAAATTGATTTTTTAAAATTCTGATACATCAGAGTTATAGTTATATATCCCTTCTCCAAGCCTGTCTTCGGTGATAGATAGTTTCTGACAACTGTTTAGTGGTGAAAGGGTTAATATAGACTAGATCTAAAATATAATAATATATAGATCTCTAGAGATAGATTAGATTGATTAGATCTAGATCTATAGAAATCTATACTAAACTGACTAAATGGTATAATAATACTATTATAATGTGTATAAGTAGATCTACTGACTAGATGACTACATTGTCTAGATCTATAACTAGTTAGTAGTGTAACTATAATTTAATACTATAATAATTTAATAAAGTATAGACTCTATAAGTACTATATATAATATAAAAATATAGTATAAATAATATTAATGGACCTCATTCACCAATCGTAAATAAACACATTTAGCCACGGCATAATATTGTAATATTGATAAAACAATAAAAAATATGTATCACGTGACAGCCACTACGGATGGCATACTTTGTATAGTAATAGAGGATATAGATAATCACATGGCTAAATGTTTGTTTACAATTAGTGAATAAGGTCCATTAACTATATTATAATTTTATTTAGTATGAAAAAATATAGTATAAAATAGTAGTATTTTAATTAAGTATAGTCTAGTGACTATAGTGATGGTATAGTCAGACAAATAGTATAGACAGATACTCAGATAGTTTGAGATAGTCATACTATTTTAGTATTATAATTAAGTATAGTCTAGTGACTAGTCTATAGTGACTATACTCAGACTAATAGTATAGATAGATAGTGTGAGATAGTCATAGAATAATTCAAAATAGTTGTTAACATTGACATCCTCAAGGGCTTTGAGTCTTAGATAATTAAAATCTTTCGTGTCGAAGCGACAATAGAAATCATTTAACTCGTTGGCCAATGTTTTTTTGTCTCTTGTAGCAAGATTATTTTTAATTTTGACTTGTGCTCCTGCCATTTTGCTCATGATGCCCCACGCCTGTCTCATGCCACTTGTATTAATTGAGTCTTCCAGCTTGGTGCGGTAGTTTCTCCTCCCTTCCTCAAGAACGACGTTGAGATTTCGTTGAGCAATTTTCCTTGTCTGTCCATCGCCACTCATAAATGCTCTTTTCTTTTTTATTATTTCCCATTTTATTTTTGCAGTGTCCCATGGTTTATTGTTGGGGTATATCTTGAAGCTCTTAGTGCTGACACACATGTTTTCGCAGAATTTGATGTAATTTGTCACTGCGTCGACCCATTCTTCCAGATTGGAAGTGGTCTCTTTAAACAAATTCCAGTCAGTGCAGTCTAGACATCCCTGTAGTTTGAGAATATTGTCTTGATTCCATTCTTGTACGTTTTTTTGAATGATTTTTCCTTCTTTAAGTTTTGTACGGTAAATAGGCAGCAGTTGTATTGTTTTGTGGTCCGATGATCCTAGTGGTGGCTTTTCACGAGATGTGAATGCTCCTTTGATGTTACAATAACATAAGTCCAGAGTTCTGTGCTCTCTTGTCGGACATGAAATGTGTTGATAGAAGGTGGGTAGGTCACCCTTCAAGGTGCATTTATTAAAATCACCCAGTTTAACTACTGGTGCGTCAGGTGTCCTCGTTTAATGTTAGCGAAAAGGCCTTGGCTATGTTTTATCACGCTCACATCTGCAATATTTTAAGTTTCAATATCACTGCCTGGTATGGCAATCTGAGCATTAAAAATAGGAATAAACTTTATAGAATCCTAAATGCTGCTGGCAAAATCATTGGCAAAAAACAAACCCCATTGGGGCAGTTGTTTGAGACAAACATCTCTAAAAAAGCTAACAAGATCCTCGAAATAAAGAATCACCCTTTGTGTCAGGATTTTGTGATTTTACCATCACAAAAGAGATACAAGACACCGATAGCAAAGACAAACAGACACAAACACTCTTTTGTTCCCCCGGCAATCAAATCATTAAATAAGAACAATCTGGTATAAACTTTGTCACATGTAAATTATGAGTGAGTCTGGTGTGTATGTACACTTTGGTTTCTTATAGTTATAATGTTTTTTGTTTGGTGTAATGCACAAATTGTAAGACAAATTTCCTTATGGATAATAAAGATTATTATTATTATGATAATAATGACTATTGTGATTGTCTAGATCTATAGTAATATATTTTATATAAATAATAATAAATTATAATAGATCTTTTATAAACTAGATCTAGAGTAGTTTATACTATTTGGACACCTATAGGCCAAAATTTGACTTTGTTTGACTTTGAAAGCGCGTTATTTGACAATGGTTCGACATAGAAAAGAAATAAGTATCAAAATCTTCTTTAGTTTAAGTTTAAGGAGAATAAGGATGACTACTTATATTTGTACCCCTAACCTATGTTTGTTATTATATTTAATGCAGACAAATTTGACCCACATTATTTTATTCCGGAGACCATTTAATTTATTTCAGACAGTCTCTATATTTAGGCATCAATAAACTCTGATTTTAATTCTATATTAACATTAACTAAATTTTTGTTTTTTTGTTTATTAAATTAATTTAATAAATTTCTAATACAGATGATCTTTTGTAGTATAGTACAGGTTAGGATAGCCATTCTTGCCTAAATAGCTGAATCCTCTATATTCTCTCTCTATAAATCTATCTAGTAGGTCTAGATCTAGGCATTTAACTACATTCAATGTACCAAGCTCACTACAAACATTTGCCCATTTATTCTCTATGAAAAAAACAAACAATATACTCTCTCCATAAATCTATCTAGTAGGTCTAGATCTAGGCATTTAACTACATTCAATGTATCAAGCTCACTACAAACATTTGCCCATTTATTCTCTATGAAAAAAACAAACAAACAAATATAATATATAAGATCATTAACATTGATGTCCAAAACTGGCTGTCTGAAATAAATTTTGGTAAAGAAAATCGTAATTTAATTCCAACACCCTATTATTTTTGTTGTATAAAATAAAACAACTTGGCTTATGAATCAAATAAAACAGCTCCAAAAAACAGAATAAGTATTGCCGGGCTCATTAGCATAGACTTAGCAAACCAAAAAATATAGTCTTAACCCTAGGAAGAGGTAAAGTCATCCGGGTAACATAGGGAAAAACAAAAACCTCATGTAGACATTTGAAATTCTTTTTTCTTACATAAAAAGACAACTAAATGGAAGGAAATTGGGTCAGAATCATTGGAAATGGACATGCTAGTTTCATATTAAATATCAAAATAAAGATTTAATGACCACACAAACAGCTAGTGTCCGAATTCATGTAATGTCCGGATTAAATAAACTACTCTCTATATAATTATATTAGATCTATATTACATTATTAGTATATATAGATTCTAGTTTCTAGATCTATCTCTCTCTATATATATATATTTATATCTCTAGATGTAGTATTTGTGGATGGCTGCCTGGTCGTGCGGTTTGTGCACTGGACTGTCGTTTGAATTTATCGAACCATGCCCACTCCCATCCCCCGTCCTCCTGCTGGTGGTCTTCACGTCTGACCGAAACTATGATATCTAGATCTATATGGTGACTATGACTATGAGTAAACTAAGTGACAGTCTACTAGAGTCTAGATCTGAATCTAGATCAAGTATTACAGTTAGACTACGGTATTAGTGACAGTAAGAAAGCCAAAGTGCTGCCTGTAATCCTGTATTGTTGCATGATGTAGAATCTTAGTGCATCTAGAAATCCAGTCCATTCCTGTATGATTTATGTATATGATGATCAAGTCATGTATATGTATCACATATGATGTCAAGATGATGAGATTTATCACTACATCTAGATCTTATTTAACCTATTTAATACAAAATAGTTATTTTGAAAGAAATACTTAAGACATCGTAAAATATGAATAGAGCAAATATTTTTTTTGTTTTAATGTCATTATTTTTCAGTCATTTTGCAGGAAACACTGTCCATCCATCCATCCCAATGGCACTACAACCCATGGAGGGCTTTAGCTGGCTTCAACACATCCCTCCATTCAGATCTCTCCTTAGCCTTTTATCTCCGTCACTATCTGTGGGTCTTCATACAATTGATATATCTCATGGTTAGTACATGTCCTCCACCCTGTTTCATCTTGTATAGCACCATAGATTTTCCTTAGAATTTTACGTTCCCAAGTATTTAGTATATTTTCGGTTGTCTTTGTCAGCATTCAGGTCTCACTTGCATACACTGCAGCTGGTCTTATGGTTTTGTATATTATTTTCTTGTTTTTTCATATTGTTTTGTTCTTAAGTAAATGGTGGGTGCTATAAAATGCCCTGTTGCCTCCTGCTTTTCTTTCCTTTATTTCTGTTTAGTAGGTCATTTTTTAAATCAATTGTACTTCCTAGATATTTGAATGCTTTGACATTTTCAAATTTGTGATTTATGATTTTAATATATGGTCCTATCTTTTTGATTGTCTTATGTCATTGCGATGTACTTGGGTTTACTGTCATTGACCTCAAGTCCTGCTGGTCGAGATGCTTCTAGTTGTGTGAAAAAACTAGCAATGTCAGAGGTTTCTTTACCCAATAAGGCAATTCATCTGCATAAGCAAGGTATTGTAGAGGTTAGCTATATATCGTCCCTGTTGGTTGTGGAACCATATTTTCTCTCCTGAAGTATTTAAAAAGTTAGTAATATTTCCCCTCAAGTTTATGTGTTTATTTCTTATAACTCTCCAGTGTCAAATTGAAAAGCATGCAAGTAAGTGAGTCACCTTGTCTTAATCCTCTTTTAATTTTAAATTCCAGTGAGTGTTCTCCTTCTATCATGACTTTACTTTTTGAGTTATTTAAAGTCATATGTATAAGTCTTGTCAGTTTGTTAGGTATTCAAAAATTTTGTAGAGTGTCATATAGATATTTCCATTTGATACTGTCATAGGCCATTTTATAATCTAAATAGAGTTGGTGGATAGGTATGCTGTATTCAAGGCATTTTTCTATTATAAATCTTAGTGTGAAGATGTGATCAGTTGTGGATCTATCTGATCTGAAATCAGATTAGTAGTCACCTAAGATTTCTTCTGAGTATTTTCCAAGCCTCTTAGTTATAAGCCTAGACAGGATCTTATAAGTCACATTTAGTAGAGAGATTCCTCTGTAATTGCAGCACTTTAGCTTGGATCCTTTTTTGTGTATTGGGATTATAAGAGCTGTTTCCCATTCTGTTGGTATTACTTCTTCTTCCCAAATTCTGGATATTAGTCTGTGTATTTGGGAATCTAAGTCTTTTCCTCCATATTTAATTAGTTCTGCTGTAATTTGGTCCTCTCCTGGTGCTTTGTGATTCTTCGTGGTCCTAATTATTTCTGATGTTTCAATGAGTGTTGGTTCTCTAAGGGATCTGGTCCTCCAATGTGACAGTTCATATACTTCATTGTCCCCTCAAAGTATTCAGCCCATTCCACAATCAAAGAATTTAAATAATTCAACCGTTTTACTAGAAATAGTTTTACCTTTCAGCAAAGGAAAATGTCAAAATCTGTTTTCACTTGCTTGCCTGGAAAAATGGGAAAGTTTTGTTTGAAAAGATTTAGCATTCACATACATTTCATGTGCATTACCTCCGAAGAAAAAAAAGTTTGAGTCTTCCACTCTTCATTAGAAATATTAGTAGCAAAGTCATAGTCAATGTCCTTCAAGGAACATAACAATTTCTTCCTTGAAATCCTATATTCTTCTCAATATCTTGTCCATGCTAAGCCAGCGGACACTACTGTGGTACCGAACATTGGAATGTTTTATTTCCAAATCTTCAAGTACTTCTCTGAGTTTGAATCTTTAACTGGATCTTTAAAATATTGCAAATAAGAATTTATGCTACGTTTAGTTTAGGCTTTTTAGAATGATGTGTAGAGACTATTTCTTTCACCGCTTCATCATAACTGATAAGAATCAGAAATTTCAATAATTTATATAGATATTTAAAATTAGTTATTTTTTATATATTTGCATTCTTTATATGTATAATCTATGAGCTCACCTAATTTCTGTAGGTATGCGCAGGTCGCATAAAACAGTTAGGTGGGCCTCATGTGGCCTGTGGGCCGTAATTTGCACACCTCTGATCTAGTATATCCGATCCATGTCTCTTATCTATGAGTATATGATCTATTTGATTCTGGGTGTTAAATCGAGTGAGATCCAGGTTACCTTGTGAATACTCTCATGTTAAAATTTAGTGTTGCAGATAGACATTCCTTTTCCTGATGCAAAATTCACTAATCTTATGCCATTATTGTTGGACTATTCATGTAAGCTTTCTTTGCCAATTGTTGGTCTGTATGCTGGTTCTTTTCCAATTTTTGCATTAAAATCTCCTTGGATTTATTTTGATGTCATGCTTTGGTGCTTCATCATACATTCTTTCCAGTCCATCATAGAAGGCTTCTTTTGTGTTACCATCTGCATCTTCAGTAGGGGTATGGACATTGATGAATAATATGTTGAAGAATTTTCCTCTCAAACGTAGTGAGCAGAGTCTATTACTTACAGGTATAAATCCAATGACATTATCTGCCATTTTCTTTTTACAGCAAAACCTGTACCTAAGTTAATGCTTCCACCACTATAAAATATAGTATGTATATACTCCTTAGTTCTGAGAATGTCTTTCCACCTGGTTTCCTGTATGGCCTCAAGAGGTATCCTTTATTTCTTTAACACTTGAGTAAGTTGGGCTAGCGCACCTGCTCTATAAAGGCTTTGCATGTTGCATGTCCTTTTCCAGGCCGAGGCCGTTTTCCTTTGAGATCTGTCCAGGTTTTCTTGTGAGTAGAAGCTTTCATAACAGTATTTGTTTTTTATATGACAAAGTAGTTAGGGCTGCCCCTTTCATCTCTCTGGATAGCTGCCTTTATTTTCAGGTAAGGTGCCATAGAAGCCTTTGTGGATCCCTCCACTAATTTCTCACAATTTATTGAATTAGAATTAGAAAAAGCTGAAAAGAAAGAGAGGGATAAACTTGAAACATATATTGGGGAATAAGAGAAAGAGCAGCTCAACGAGCTCATCAAAAAGAATTAAAAGACTTAGAACTCAAACAAAAAGAAAGTGAGGAATGAATAGAACTAGCAAAAGTAGAAGCAACCAAAGTAAACCCTAATATATCGACCCACAAACATCTCCAAATTCCATAACTTTAACATCAAAGAGGAAACTCTTGAAAATTACTTGGATCAATTTGAACACATAGCTTCAACCTACACAATGTTTAGTGAAGAAATGGCAAAAGAATAATTATTCTGTCTGGGAATCCTCTCTCGATATTAATTGGAAAAAAAAAATATTTGTTTGGTTTTGTATATTGTAATAATTCTGATTCTCTCTAACAGGCCTTCTGTAAACACTGCTCAACAGAACACATCTAACTCAAGAACTTGACAACAAGAGCTCCAAAATAATGTGGTACTTTAATAACAAACAAATAACATCAAATACTACACAATGGACCTCATTCACCAATCGTAAACAAACACCATTTAGCCACGTGATGCTTATCTCTTCTATATAATTTACGATCTCATGTTTAATTCATGATGGTTGTCACGTGACGTTTTTTTTCATAGTTTTATCAATAAGATCACGTGACTAAATGTTGTTTGTTTACGATTGGTGAATGAGGTCCATTGGCTATAGGATACACTGACTACAAATGCTTAATAAACTCAAAATTGCCATACTAAGCTCTCTCTCTATGTCATTCTGGACTTGTGACTGCTTCACTCAAGGATTCACTGTCCCTAGACCGACTTCACGGTAGACTGACAGTTTGGTCCCAAAAAAATCACATGGGTCATATTTATGTGTAACATTCATACCAGTACTGTCCCTTGTACACCAACACAGTACGCTGAACTGTTTTACTGGCCTGGGTCACATTTGTCAGGTTATCACACACAGTTAACCCTATCGCATCTTTCAGAAATAACCATTTCTTCAACCAAGCCCAAACTTCTCGCTGGATGGCAGAGGATGAGCTTGGTTAAAACTTGGAACAACATCTAGATGACAGGATGGTTGCCTGGTTGCTGGTCTTAATGGTCCTGGGTTCAAACTCAGCCTGTCATCATCTCCTGCAATCCTTAGGCTTGGATAAAATACATTTAATATTCAAATCTGAAGGAATATCAGAAACATGTAAAATACACAGCCTGATCGATTACCATATGAACAGGCAGGCATCCATCTGTATTTCTAGTACTCAATTCAATATAATATATCAAAAACTATAGCACTATTTTTAGGCTATATTTTAGATTCTGTAGAACAGAATATTACATATTACACAGCACTATATCTAGGCTACAAAGCACATATTCCAAAGCACAATAATTGAACTCAAAAACATTTAATAAATGAGTTGCCTATCTCTTTAAATAAGTCTCAAGTGTCTCACATTAATGTGATCTCTAATAACACAGCAAAATCTAATCTGTTTTTTTTTTTAACTATCACTCAAGAGGATGCTACATTTGATGTCATCTGTATTTTGTTGATGTTGCTGTTCCTTTATCACTGCATCTCTTTGTGTCAATGTTCAGATTCATTTAGTTTTATTTTGTGTACGATTGCTGATGCAGAGCTATAGCGAGTATCACAAACTTTTTTGACTATTTTTATTAGAAGAGTCCACTTTCTTCTAGACACATTACATAAGCAGCAATGTTTTCATTAGCTTTTTCACGTTTGACATTAAGAACTCTAGCAATTGTTATTATTATTCATATTGTCTGATTTAGATCAATAATATGTCTAATCTGGGTCTGTCGAGTTTGTGTTGATCAGAAGATTGATTGTTTCTGTACACATAGTATTACTCTTATTAACAGACTTACAGATCTTGACATATGTTGGGAAGCATGGCCCAGAGGCTAAGTACGTTTGTTTTGGCTACCTATTAAGTGGGCTCGAGGTTCGACACCCAACTTGAGCAAAGCACCTAAAGGCATCACGGAAAACCTTCTCCCAGATACCCCCCCCCCCCCCCTCCACTGGTCCACAAATGAGATTGGAACATAGCGCTCTGAGCATGCTATAAGCATGAAAGTAGCGCTATATAAAAGCTATTAATTATAATATGTATATTCCAAAGAACAATAATAAATAAATCTGTGTGTGTCTATGTGCTATGTAGCCTAGACTAGATATAGTGCTGTGTAAAATGTAATATAGCCTAAATTTTTTTTTATCAGAATCTAAAATATAGCCTCTAGAAATTGTGCTGTAGAGTTAGTTTTTGACAGAGTGTGAGTTAAATTGAATAAATAATTAGTTATAATTAAGTGACCATGTATTCTCTGACCCAGTTTCTTGAGTTAATAGCTTGCCTTATTTTTTTGTCAGCAATAAACATAAATATACATAGGTTTACATGAGTTAACTTAAGTTTTCTTTTTGATTTCCTTCCTTCAAGTATCTGCACTATTCAACACATTCAGAGAGGAAGCAGCAGCTCAAACTTCAACATTTTTGAGTCTTTCAATTTTGCTGTTGTCACGTTCTCCACTGTTGGCTATGGAGATGTTTCCTCTGACATTTGGCTGGGCTGACTCTTAATGATTCTAACCATTTCCCTGGCATTTGTTTTTATACCTAGCCAGGTAATCATACTCAAGTCTCATAATCTAGTCTAAGAATTTTTAGGATTAGTTCATAATCTAGCTAAGTATTTTTACAGTTATTTCATAATTTTGCTATGTTATTTTATAGTTCCCCTTTCAGACCTTGTGATCTATTGGGAAGATCATGTAAATGTCATCTGTTTCTGTAGCCCATAGTTAATGAGGGTGATATGTGGTCAGCATAATGACCTACCGATTTTACTTTTCCACAACTAATGTCAGGTACCCATTAGAACTGGATGGAATCATGAGTGCCATATGATCCCAAAATAAAAATCCCAGTCTTCACCAGGATTTGAACCCAGAACTTCCCCTGGTTCGGAAGCCACTCAGCCACCATGTCTCAATGTAATGTAATATAGTTGGGCATTATCAAATAAATAATCTTAATGTATTTCATAATCTTATTAATCAATCATATACATATTTCATTATGAAGCTAAGTTAATAATATTTTGTAATGTCTCTTAGTTATACCTTGTTCTTTAACTATACACAAATAATCTAGAAAGGTACACATGGGCATGTATTTGACTTGGCCATTTGACATTATAAATATTTATTTTCATCAGTATTTAAAACTAATCTTTGCCTTTAGATGTGGGATCTAGAGGCTAAGTACGCTTGAGATTGGCAGCACGGAAAACCTTCTCCCAGATAACTACCCCCTACTGGTCCACAAATGAGATTGAGCCAAAGCGCTCTGAGCATGCTATATGCATGAAAGTTGCACTATATAAAAGCAATAAATAAATTAATTAATTAGTTGAAAAATTTGATTTTAGTTATCAAAAAAAGTGTTTCTTTTAAAGTTTTTTTTTATGTTCCTTGAAAAATGAAGTTTATGTAGTAATCCAAACCTCCTCTAGGGTGGTGGGGATCCCAGAGTGCATAACATATGACCAGAGAACCATGTAATAAAAATTAGTTACAAACATACCTGGGAGCATGGGTGCTGAGTCGTAAAATGCTTGGCTTCCAAACTGAGGGATCTTGAGTTCAAATACAGGTGAAGACTGTGTTTTGAACTTCTGGAATCAAGGATGCCTTAGAGTCCACTAAACTCTAATGCCTACCTCATATGGGTTGCCTGAATCAGCAAGGGAAACCAATGACTTAGCAGAGTAATTCACTGATTGACTTGCATGACTAGATTGACATTAGAATTGCAAAGTAATTATCTTGTCTTTTGATGGAACATATATATATATATATAAGCCCTTCGAAGTATCAAACGGGGTAAAACAAGGCTGTGTCCTATCACCTATTTTGTTCAGTATCATGTTCTCCGCTATGCTGACAGATCCATTCACAAATAGAGAAAACAACGGGATAAATATATCATACAGATTTGATGGTGGCCTATTCAACCCGAGGCGGCTTAAAGCAAAATCAAAAACAAATGCAGCAGTAATCAGAGACTTGCTATTTGCTGACGACTGTGCCCTAAATGCCTGCTCTGAAAACGATCTGCAGAGCATCGACAGTGACTTCTCAAGAGCATGCTCAGACTTCGGCCTTACCATCAATACGAACAAGACTGAAGTCTTATATCTACCTGCTCCTGGGAAAGCCTACATGGATCCAAGCATCACTATAAATGGACAGGATATAAACGCAGTGGACAAATTCACATATCTTGGCAGCACACTCTCCAGGAATGGAAAAATCGATAGTGAAATCGATCTGCGTATCGCCAAGGCCAGTGCATCCTATGGCAGACTGTCTAAAACTGTCTGGAACAGACGTGGCTTCACCACAAACACAAAGCTAGGGGTCTATAGAGCTGTCATCCTCCCTACATTGCTCTATGCCTCAGAAACATGGACAGTGTACAGTAAACATGCAAAGAAACTGAACCACTTCCACATGACATGTCAGAAAAATACTAAATGTCAAATTGCAAGACAAAATACCAGATACAGAAGTTCTTCTAAGAGTGTGTCTGCAAAGCATCCACACAATCCTGATGCAGTCCCAGCTGCGATGGGCAGGTCACATCTACAGAATGGAAGACCACCGCATCCCTAAACGACTCTTGAATGGCCAACTAAGCGAAGGAAAGCGCTTGCAATGTGGTCAAAGAAAGCGCTTCAGGGACACCCTCAAAGCTTCTCTGAAGGCGTTCAGCATAGACCCAGGCACCTGGGAGACAGAGGCACATGACAGAGCATCATGGCGTCGCGCTGTGAAAACTGGCGCACAGGTTGCTGAGAAAAAAAGAACAACGCTGGCAGAAGAAAAACGCCAGAAAAGAAAAGCAAGGCAAACGACACTAGCTCCAGCTGGAATAACCTGCCCAGTGTGCGTCCGAATATTCCGGGCTCACATAGGTCTCACCAGCCACATGAGGAGGCATAAAACCCCAGTGCAAAGCCCTCAGCCCCCTGGATGACAAAGTGGTCATCATTGAACCACGATGGACGAACTATGTTATATATATATTTATATATATAATATAAGTGTTTCTCCAGTACTGGTGACAAAAAGTGTCACTTTAGGCCAAAAATTAAAGTGGAATGTTTTGGTTTTATTTTAAGTGTATTCACTTCTTTACTCATTGTACTTTAAGAATTTATCAATCAAAAATGAATAGGAATACATACATTTCCTCAGCAGTGCTGGCAAAAGGGGGTACCCACCTAATTCTAATGGGTACCTGAAATAAGTTGGTCATTTGCTGGCCACATGACACCCTTGTTAACCATTACCACATAAACAGAAGAGCTTTATATCATCTCTCATAGATTGCAAGTACCTATCTCCTAAACTTCACTTTTGAGATCTGAGTTTAAAGCAATAAGAAACAGTTGTAATAAATATAGTTTGTTAAGATGTTGACCATTTGTCTATATTTCAAAAGAAATTGGACTGAAAACTTAATTAGTTGTAAAGAAAAAATTTAACCCAAGAAACTTAAAAATGTTCAATTCAGCTATCAGAATGCTTAACCTTATATATCTTTTTTTTTCAAGAATAGAGATGTAATTCTGCTGTGTCCCCGTGAGTTGGAAACCAGTAAGCAAGTCTTCTAATAGAGGTCTGATAGAGTCATGTACATCAAGGGATCAGCACTAAAAGATGTGGACCTGATGTGGTGTCAAGCTGATGAAGCTTTTGCTTGCTTCTTTTGGCTGTTCGTTTAACACAAGACAAAGTACAGACTGTAAGATTTTTTTCCATTTTATGTTAGATTTTTGTTTTAAATTTCTTTTTAAGATTGACTTCATGTTTCTTCACTCAACCTCATGTAAGTACGACTGTCTAAAACTTTGATTCCATGAGTGGTACTCAGACATTGGTCTTTGAATGAAGCTTGCAATAATCTCCTGGTTAACTGAAAACACAGATTGCAGTCTCACTTCGAAACTGAATGATGCATATATATATTGCATATATAAAGACTGTTTCTGGGGTTACTGGTTATTGCCCTGCTTGTTACAGTCCCTCATTGTGTTTATATAATTCACTAATTTCTCTTATAAAAATGTGGACCCTAGTGCTTCACATATGCTATATGTATGCATTGTTCATTGTTTCAGCATTTAGCGTCACGTTGAAACTGGCAACAAAAAAATAACTAAGAATTAAAGAAGCAAATTTGTTCAACCTATTATCCCACAATATTTTTCTTTCTCTCTTTCTTCCACTTCTATTGAACATGCCAAATATTAAAAAAAACAACTCTTTGGTGTTTAAAACAAGAAACACTGTTTTTGTGACTGTTCTAAAGCCTGAGCTGGATTATGTACATTAAATAAAAATAAAATTCATGAAGATTTTCTAGTTTGTATGAGACTTCATTGAGTTACTGAAATTTTTTCAATTTTATGCTTCAGACTTGTAGCAAGAGCACTAAATTATTTATGTAACTACACTTGAACCACTGAGACATGATCTGACACCATTCTCTCTTTTTACTTAGAAATATAATAAACACAATAGTGAATTAATAAAGGAAATTTCACAGAAGTTAATTCATCGCAGACAGAACCAATTACCACAAAATAACCAAGACTGTATGGCAGTGTAGAACAGCTAAAAAGTAAACAGCACATTTTTTTCTATGGGACAGGTTGTGGTGACTAAGTGGTAAAGCACTTGGCTTTCAAACTGAGGGGTCTCGAGTTTGAATCTGAGTGATGACTGGGTTTTTAATTTCAGGATTTTAAGGGCGCTCCTGAGTCAACAAAACTGTAATGGGTACCTGGAAATAGTTGGGGAAATGTAAAGGCCATTGGTCATTGTGCTGGCCACATGATACCCTCATTAACTGTGGGCCACAGAAACAGATGACCTATACATCATCTGTCTTATAGATCACAAGGTCTAAATGAGGAAAAGTGGGCAGCTAAAGAGCTTAAAGCTCAGCAACAAAAATGTGGCTAGAAGAAGAATGAATTAAAGCTCTCAATTTATAAGGTTACATCCTGACAAGTTGATTTTATAAAGAAACAATGTTGTAATACAGAAATATAAGATCACAATATAGTTTCTCAATACATTGAGCCTCTAATAAGAAAGAAATGTAACAAGCAAAATTAAAAATAAACAAAGCTTATTAAATAGCTGCACATTTACAGGCACATATCTCAATACTGTTAGTTCTATTTCACTTTTCACATTCTTCTTCTAGCCAGCTTTATTGCTGCTGAGCTGTGAGCTCTTTTGCAGACTTTGCCAAGGAAAAAAAGTGTGCTGTTGGTTATGTTGGGCTGTAGTGGAAGTAGTGTCTGCCTTAGGTGGATTAGGGAGGGGCATTCAAAGAGGATATGGTTTACGGTTTCAAAGGGGTGGGCGCAGTGTCTGCAAAGGGGTAGTTGTGTGGAGTTTATTTTTTCAGGTGGTAATTTAATAGTGGTGTGTGTCCTGTTCTTAGTTGGAAAATTGTAGATTGTTCTTTGCGGGGGAGGAGGTTAATACTGTCCAGTTTGTTAGGCGTAGTCATTTCTTTGTACATGGCTCTGCCTGTGTTTCCTGATGCCCATTGGTTGAGCCACTCCTCTTTGTGATTGTTGACTAACATTGACCTTAGGGTGAGGTAGTTAACAGGTCTATCTGGTTGTTCCATAGATGAACCTGCCTTTGATAGCTTATCTGCCTTTTCATTTCCCATGATGCCAATGTGTCCAGGGATCCACTGTAGTGTGATATTGATATTTAATTTTGATATCATCTGGTGGATTATCACAATGAGTGTTGTCAACTCTCTTGGGCTGTTTGAGGTGCTGCTGTTAAGTGCTTGCAGAGTAGATTGAGAGTCTGTAAAGACAACAATATCTGATGGTGGTTGCACTCCTTCATATAATTTGTTTTGTCTGAAGTGCTATGGTAATTGCCTCAATTTTGGCTTGGAAGTTTGAGCAGTAATCGCCACAGGGTGCGCTTATCTCAAAGTGTTTATTTTTAGGGAAGACCAGGAAGGCACCAAGACCAGCATTGATGGTAGCTTTGAAAGCCGATCCGTCTTTATAAATATGGAAAGCTGTTTTTTGATAGCTTTCGATTGTTTCAAGCGTGCCTACTTTGAGCTCCAGTGGATTTGATTCTTTTGTTAAGGTGTTATTTAGTAAATGTGTTTTGATGGTTGGTTGTTTGTAGTTTAGTCCGGGTGTAATGTTTGAAAACCTGGTAATTTTTTCTCTGTTATTGGGTAGGTGGTGTTTTAGGGCTAGTTCGTCAGTAAGTTGGATCAGAGTCCTTTGCTTTTTTTTGGTTGTTTTTCCTATATTTCCTCCAACCTTCTGTATCTCTCAATAGCTTCTAATGCTGCTCTGTTGCGCCTTAACTTAAGAGGTTCAATATTGGAGTCTATTTCACAGGCTGCTGTGGGAGTAGTTCTCATACCTCCACTAATTAGCCGCAAGGCTTGGTTTTGGATTGTATCTAATGATGATTGATAGGTTTTGTTGGCAGCTACTTGTATGGAGAGACAGTTATCCATTACAGATCTGACATATCCAGTGTATAACTGTCTTAAGATTTTCTTTTCAGCTCCCCAGGATGTTCCTGCTAGGTGTTTTATTATGTTTAATCTTTGTGATGCCTTTTCTTTTAAATCTGACATAAAGTGTTTTAGAGACAGTCTTTGGTCTAGTTTTACACCAAGATATGTTGGATTTTCTTCTTTATTTATTAGCTGAGAGTCTATTTTTAGGATGTAGTTTCTTTTTGCTGTTTTGTTGCTGTGGCTAAAGATTGAATAAACTGACTTTTCTTTGTTTATTTCCATTTTCCATAATTTTGAATATGTGGAGATAGTTGTGAGGGCTCTATTTAGTTTGGATCTAGTCAGCACTGGATATTTCTCTGTAGTCCAAATTAAAAGGTCAGAAAGAGAGTGCAGCTAAGGGCTGAACCTTGTGGTAGTCCTTCTTCCAAACTTTTTTTTACTAGAGATGACACCTTCGAATCTGGTTTGGATGGTTCTGTTTTTTAAGAATGCCCTGATCCAGCTGTACATTTTTCCATGGATGCCCATTTTTTTCATCTTCAAAAATAGACCTTTTCTCTACACTCTATCATAGGCTTGCTGCAAATCTATAAATACTGCTGTAGTGTGCTTGTTTTCATGAAACCCTTCTACTGTGTCCTGGATAAAACGAAAGAGGTGGTCTTCTGTTCTACTTGCTTTCCTGAAGCCAGCTTGTGCATTGTGGAGTGAGCAAGTACTTTCTAGCCACCAATAAAGTCGGTTATTGATAATTTTTTCTGCCATTTTGCCAATGTTGGATGTTAGAGATATTGGTCTATAACTTTTTGAGTCTCCAGGTGGTTTATTTTTCTTTAAAATGGGTATTATGTTTGCAGTTCTCCATTCCTGTGGTATGTCTCCAGTTTTCCATGTATGGTTGATAAAGTTAAGTATACAGTTTTGGGCCTGTGGTCCTAGTCCCCGAATCATTTCATTTGTTATTTTATCGGGTCCAGGGGATTTTCTTGACTTGAGGCTTTTTAGGGCAGTATTGTGCTCATGTAGAGTGAAGGGAGTGTCAAAGATCTGACAGTTGACTGTTGGAGCTTTTTCTTCTTTCTTTAAGATATTACTGAAGGCCTGGTCCAGTTGTTTTCTTGGCTTTGACTTGTTAATGCTGGCAAAATATTTATTGAAGGTTTCAGCCTTTTTTAAGGTTTTCTGTTATTATGTCGTCAGTGCCTTTTATAGGTTGGGGGTTTGTTATTTGTTTCTTTCCTGCTAGCCGGTGCAGAAGGGTCCAGGCCTTTCGACCATCCTTGTTTAGATCTAGTTGTTCGCATGTTGTGATCCACTTTTTCTTTTTTTCTGTTTTAATTTTGTATCTTATAAGCCCTGTCAATTTGTTGTAGGTTGTCTTGTTCTCTCTAGTAGGTTTTTTTTCTATAGTCTTCCTGGCCATGTTTCTTTCTTTTACTAATTTATCTAATTCAGGTGTCCAAAAAGGTTTGTATTTCTTAACTTGGCCTCGAGGGATGTGTTTTTTTGCTGCTTGTAAGATGTTGGAGACTATAGTTGTGTAGGTTGATTTGACGTCTGTGTCAATTATGCTTGATAGTCTTGTGTCTGTTTCTTGTGAAAAAGCTGCCCAGTTAGCTTTTTTATAGTTCCATCTAGTTGTTTTGTTGGATTGGTATCTACCTGGCGTTCCAATATTGAGGAGTATAGGCCTGTGGTCACTACCTATGTCTTCAAGTACTTTTATTTTAGAAGAGTCGGTAATGTCTGTAGAGATAAAAGTTAGGTCAGGTCTGCTAGTTGTGTTGTGTGCTCTGTGGAGGAAAGTTGGAGGTGAAGTTTTCTTTTGCAGAAGTTGTAGGTTAGAGGCATTTGTTACATCCTATATTTCTTTGCCACGCTTGTTGTAGTGTGGATAGCCTAGGGAAGGTGTGTGTGCATTGACGTCGCCAGCTATTATTGTCCTTGTGTAGTGTGGTAGTTGTATGTCTATTTCTGCTGTTGATGATGGTGGGCTATAGTAGTTTTTGATGGTGTACTTTGTTCCTCCTCTCCAAAGAAGTATTTCCTGCATGTCGATATCTGTATTGTTCTGTATTTGTTTTACTGTGGCTTGTGTGTCGTTTCTTATGAGGGTCATAATTCCCTGGCATTTGGTGCAAAGGCATCTGTACTGTGTGTAGCCTGTGATGTTTATTTTTTTCTTGGGCAGTAGTGTTTCTTGCAATAGCGCTATGTGTATATCATGCTTCTTGAGTATGTGTTGGAGTTCTGTTGTCTTGTTTTGTAGGCCTAAGATGTTGAGTTGCAAAAGGTTTAGGTGTTTGCTGCTAGTCTGTTTTTTATTTCCAGTAGCTGACTTATCACAGGCACACGCTAGTCATCAACATTTAGTTTGTTCTATTCTGCTAGACATAGACCACTGTCTTTTAGGTCTTGTTTCTTAGTTTAGCTTGAATTTTCCATTGTCCTCACTCTAAGTCTCTCTTGTTTTTTTCCTTCTGTCCCTCTTTCTTTCACTATTCTTGTCTAGGTCAGTTTATTGTTCTCATTCTAAGTATGCAAGTAACATAAAAAAAAGTTTAAAAAAAAAAAAAGACAATTCCTCCTTTATGAAGCTGACAACTTTTTGTAAGAATGATTACTTTGCTCGTAACTCTTAATAACTAATTCTTCTTCTTCTTCTTCATCGTTCTCATTGTTATGTTGGAGTGTTCATATGACTAGACCAATACATGAGATGAACTGCGCAGTGGTTTCCAAATCAGGGAGCTCTCCATATAGTTTTCTTTCTATTGGGGTGATTTGGGGCCAATGTCTTATATGGGCCTCTTGGTAAAGAGAGCAGTTTTGGAGGACGTGGTCAGCATTCTCTGGTGATACTCCACATGGGCAGATTTCACTGGCTCCAATTTTGAGCTTCCGGTGCATGTGTTGTCGCATTCTGTTGTGTCCGGTCCTGAGAAAGATTAGACGTTGATCTTGTCGGGATAGCTTATAGTAAGCTTCATCTTTCTTGTGATTTGGATGAGAGCTCGTCCATTTCTCATTTATTTTGTTTACAATTAATTTCTTCATTTCTTCTGGATAAAGTGCAAAGTTTATTTGAGAGTTAGTTCTCCCACTCTTGGCGAGTGTGTCAGCCTTCTCATTTCCTTCTAGTTGTATATAGGCTGGTATCCATTGAATAACAGTTTTTTTGCTGTTGTTGTTGAGCTTTGTAAGTGCTGTTCTGAGGTTTTTAATATAAGAGGAATCAGAGTTTTGCAAGCTTTGGAGGGTTGTTTTTGCATCGGTTAGCAAGACAATCTGACTGTGAGGGGAACTTGGATGATTTGCTAGCATGGTAGCAGCTAGTGCTAGTGCTTCCCTTTCTGCTCTGTGACTGTCAGAGAGCTCTCCAGTTGCAATGGATTTTTCTAGTTTTCCTCCATCTGGCCATTCGATAAGTATTCCAGCTCCTCCATTTGTGGTGGCTTTATGGGATGAGCCATCCGTGTAAACTCTGATCCACTGATTGCTAGGGTAATTGGTATGTAGAAAACAGTTCACTATTTCCTTGAGCTCTGTTGGTCTGTAATCAGATTTTCTTTTTATGTTTTCAATATGGTCCCTTATAGTAGGAAGAGGGCTTTCGTCACAGGGTGGAGATTCGTTATAGTGTATCGAGGATTCCAGAGTAATTTTTTCAAGTTGGTGTTTCTTTTTTAGGTTTAGAGATTCCTGTATGAAATTGGTCCTTTTGAGACGTTTTTTTGTGCCAGTTTTGTGGATTTTTGTTCTGAGTGGGTGCCTTTCCAAGGTTTCCAATTTAGTGAATTGGGAAAGGATTTTTATTTCTCTTCTTTCATCCAGAGAGATCAGGGCAGCGGTTTCCTCCATAGCTCTTATGGGTGTTGTTTTGATTGCTCCTGTCATTACCCTTAAACCAATATTTTGAACCTTGTCTATTTTTCTTAGGTTGGTTTGGGCTGCCGAGCCCCATGCTGTGGCACCATATTCTAGTACATGTCTTACATAACTGGTATAAGTCTTTTTCAGGATGTTGTGATTAGCTCCCCAATCTGTGCCAGCTAATTTTTTCAAGAGGGATAGTCTCCGGATGCCTTTACTCTGTGTTTTATCTATTTGGTTTTTCCAGGTTAGTCTCGGGTCATAGGTGACTGCAAGATATGTAGGGCTGTCATTTTTTTCTAAAGCTTCCTTATCTAATGTTAATTTTATTGTTTGTTGTTTTGTTGACAGTGAGAATATGGTATATGTTGTCTTTTTTGTGTTAATGGACATGCCCCAGTCTTTGGACCAATTATTGAGTTTATCGAGAGCATCCTGTAATCGAAATTTCGATGTTCCTACATATTCTTCTGTGCTAATTAAGGCAAGGTCATCTGCATACATGCTGCTTTTAACTTTTCTTGGTAGGTTTTGATTTAGATCGTTTATGAATATTAGGAACAGTGTTGGGGATAGGACTCCTCCTTGGGGGACGCCATTTTTTATACCCACTGTGTGGCTTCTTTGTCCTTGCATGCAAACTAAGACTTTTCTATTATTTAGATATTCCTTTATCCAGTTGTACATTCTGTGGGATATGTGATGCTGGATTAGCTTGAGCAAGAGACCTTGTTCCCAGACTTTGTCAAATGCTTTTTCTAAGTCAACCCACACAATTGTTGTTGGTTTCTTTTCTTGAAAGCCGTCTTCTATTTCTTGTGTGATGAAGGCGATTTGATCTTCTGTTGATCTGCCTTTTCTAAAGCCAGCCTGGGCTTCAGTGAGTAGGTTATTTGACTCAAGGATCCATGTCAGCCTTCTATTTATCACTCTTTCCATCAGTTTGCAAGTACAGCTAGTGAGGCTGATGGGACAGTAGCTATCCAGTTTATTTCTTGGTTTGCCGTGCTTTAGTATAGGTATCATTCATAATGGCTTTTTTCCAGATGTTTGGAATTCTGCCAGATTTCCAGCTAGCATTGAATATTTGTAGCAGTTTTCTTTTGGCTTGAGGACCCAAGTTAAGAAGCATGTCATTAGATATTTTGTCTGGGCCCGGGGCTTGTTTTGGTTTGAGGACTTTTAGGGATTCATCTAGTTCCTTCATTTTAAGATTAGTGGTCATTTCCAAGGAGTAAGCTGGATTGTTTTCTTTAATTTTATCTTGTATTTCTGAGCTTACATCTTTATTTCTACTTTCATTAATTTGTATTTGTCCTACGCTTTGGAAAAACTTAATGAATTCATTTGCTGCTTCTTGGCCTTTCAGGGGTTTGTTGTCCTTTTCTTTTACTATAGGAGTTGTTCTGTTTTCTTCCTGGTTGAGACATTTGGCTATACGCCAGAGTTTGTGGCCGTCTCTATCTACGTTTAGTTGTTCTGTTTTTTCATGCCAACTTTTCCTCATGGCGGAAAGGTAATTTTTCCTGAAAACTGCGTTAGCTGCTTTTAGATTTATGTTATTTTCTATACAAGGGTTATTTTCTACTGTGTTTCTGGCTTCAATAGTGGCAGTGTGGAGTTGTTGAAGGTGATCAGACCAGTTGGGGATATAATCTTTTCTTGCTCCTCTGGGAATTGATTCCTTAGCTGCTAGGAGGATTGCTTTGGAGAAAGCTGAGAATGACTTATTAACCTGATTTGATTTGCAGTTTATTGAAGTTGTGTATAGGTCTGTGAGCTTTGAGAATAGGTGCCAGTTGGCTTTTTTGTAGTTCCATCTGGGGATGGTGGAGTTTTCTGATATTTTGAAGAAGGTATCGATACTGATCAATATGGGTCTGTGGTCACTGGTGGCTAGCTGGTCTGCAACTTCTCTGGTGCACTTTTTGGATAAGTTGTCAGTTGCAAAGGCTAGATCTGGAGTGGTTGATGTTAGCCAGGCTCTTGAGAAAAAGGTTGGTTTATTAAGCAAGATAAGTCTGTTCTCTGCTTGCCATTCTTCAATTTCTTCTCCCCTGGCATTTAGGTCTGGGTATCCCCAGCTCTGAGAGTGACTATTCATATCTCCTAAGATTAGACAGTCTTCTTGGTCAGGTATTTGTATGTGGTCAATCTCGATTTCCTTGTCTGGTGGGAAGTAGCAGTTAAATAGATTAATATTTCTATCTGGGAGAATTAGCTTAGTTCCCATTATTTCTGAGGAGTTGGGCATAGTTATGTCTGTGTTAGGGATGTCATTTTTAATGAGGGTTAGGATTCCTCCTTTGGGTCTGATTTCTCTATCTTGTCTGATGCAGGTGTAGCCTCTAATGGAGAAAAGAAGATTACTGTTCAAATGAGTTTCTTGGATGCAAGCTACATCAATTTCTTTCTCATGCAGAAATATTTTTAGAGCTTCTTTTTTCTTTTGGATGCCCTCTGCGTTCCATTTAAGATTTTTAGACTTTTGGTCTTGGAGTGTTGGCCAGTAGTATTTACTTTCTTGTCCCTGCTCCTTCGAGGCGGAGAGCCCGGCCCCCTACCTGCGCAGCGGGATTCCACAGGCAGGACGCCACATCTATTAGAATGGTTACTGAACTCCAACATAGATGAGGTTGCGTGTCAATGTTATGCGCCAGGAGGCCCATTGACTCCGACTTCAGCCTGCTTTTCTTTCTGGGTGTGCTCCCATAGCCTTTGATCATCCAAGATCATCTGCAAGGCAGCAAGTGTTTATTTTCTGAGTTTTCTCTCCTAGATGAACTGCTATCCCTAGCTAACGAGTTTCATCTACCCGGGTTTAGAGTTAGAGCGCCCTATACTCGCTTTTTGCAATCATTTCCATGGATTTCTGAGATGTTTTTAGTAAATATTCTAACCACTGGAATACTTCATCTCATCCTCCATGACTGCAAACCAGTTGGTCCGCGGCTGTTTATTTGCTATTCACAGCTAACCCTTATATCTAAGGGTCTTTCTTCTATCCGCCACCTGGGGACGCGCTTAGTAGAAGGTGGTAACTTCCCCAAGTTAATAACTAATGAGTTATAGATTTTTAAAAAGTACAATTTACCCCCCCCCCCTTTTTCAATGCACATCACCAAAACTTCTTCCTTGTTCTCATTATTATGTTGGAGTGTTCAGATGACTAGACCAATATGTGAGATGAACTGCGCAATGGTTTCAAAAATCAGGGAGTTCTCTGTATAGTTTTCTTTCTATAGGGGTGTTTTGGGGCTAGTGTCTTGATTGGGCCTCTTGATAAAGTATGCAGTTTTGAAGGACATGATCAGCATTCTCTGGTGATACTCCACATGGGCAGATTTTGATAGTTCCAATTTTTAGCTTCTGAAACATATGTTGTCTCATTCTGTTGTGTCTGATTCTGAGGTGAAAGACTAGACGTTGATATTTTTGGAATAGGCATTGTCTTTCTTGTGACTCAGATGAGTCTATTTCTTGTTTATTCTATTCACTCTGACCTAAACAAATCCTGGTTAAGCCCAAGTATTAATCTAGAGTGTATAAAATTCTAGCTTGATGATGCAGATCCAGACATGGCAACATTAAAAGACAGTAGTCCAGACTACAGTACTGTGATATATGTTATGCGCTTCCGCGGTGATGAGTAATTGAACTATAAACAAACTCAAAGGCTGCATACATTTTGAAATAAAATTCAAGTTTGAATTCAACCAATGAAATATTTTCAAACCTACATTATATAAAAATTAGCTTAACCAATATTCTTTATGACTATTCAAAGTCAAAGTTACTATATATAGCATTAGTCATTTATTAATTGAAAGGGGCACTAATTTTTCCTTCTAAATTCCTTATTTTTGTAGTTAAAATATACTTAACTCTCTCTGGAGGCGGCATCAAGGTTGTTCTACTGGAGATGGGATTTATTGTTCCCCCCTTTTAGACCTTGTGATCTATAGGGCAGATGATGGTTAAAGAGCAGGATGTCATGTGACCAGCACCAACCGCCTCTACTTTTCCTAACTGAAGTCAGGTACCCATCAGAGTTGTGTGGACTCATGAGTGCCCGAAATTCTAACTCCCAGTCTTCACTGGGATTCAAACCCAGGACCCTAGTGCTTATGCACTCAACCACCACGCGTCATCAATTCTTCCGTCCTTGTGGTTATGCAAATCATTTATATCGATGTTTCATTAATTTGACTATTTATGCCTACAGTTTCCCTAGCTAGCTATTTAACCTGTTACTGATGTAGGTGACATTTGATCAACATAATGATCCGTCTTTAATTTCTTCAACAAAAAAATACTCAAAGGGAATCCTGAGATTAGGAAATTTTCTGATTCAAATTTAAAAAACAACAACTCTAGGTCCATGGCTGTTATCTGTCATGCCTGAATATATTTTATAAAATCCCTGAACTTTTTATCCCCAGATTCTAGTGAAGAAAGCTACTGTCAGGAAGTACCAGATGTATGGTCACCTGTACGAAGACTTATGTCGACAGGTAGGCAAGTACCATTTGCTATCTACAGAACCCAGTCAGTGGACAACCTAGAGGTATATGATTCAAGTTCTTCTGGACATAAAGCTGACCACAACAGTTAAACACAGGTAAATATCAAATTAATAATTATAAATTATTGTCATCAGATTTAAAGATTGCTAAAAGAATCAACACATAGACAAGAAAATAAAAAAGAACTGGATCAATTTCAAAGCTTGTTTTCTTAGAAGAGTCTGAAATAATTGATCTAAAAGTATGTCAAGTTGATTAACTTAGGATAAATCCAGAGACTGTCTCTTGGGCTCATAAAATGTCCTAAGTTAATTAACCTTCTTATTTAGTAATACTCTTAATCTCTGCTTGACATTTACAGACTGTAGTGATTTACATCATATTGTATAGATTACAGATGTTATCTCAAAAAAGAAGATAATTACATTCATCACATTTCTAGTCATTTATGTTAATCTGTGACTTAAACTCTGCTAAGTGGTTGGGTTTCCTGTACTGGCTGATTCAAGCCATTCCATTCTCTACTGGCACTAGGGAAGAAGAAGCACTTGTAGGACCTAGCCTATGGAGTAAGATATGGGCCTCTATCATTGTGGATCTAAGTATTTGAGTAGGTTTGGCTGATCTAGTGGAAGGCATGAATTTTTTTAGAACAAAAAAATAATGAAGACCAAATTATTTAATAACAAAAACAAAAATATGTCCAGAATTATTTAGCATCATACCCATAAATTAACATTTATTAATGCTTTTATTTAAAGTCTTTAAATTTAGTCCTGTTCTTTCACTACCTTCTTTTCATGTAAAAAACTGTTTTATCTTGTGCCATGTCCTCCACAAGTAGTGGACTTCAACAAAATGACTCTGAAACTAGCTCAGTCTCTTTCCATGGCATTTCACAATAAACAGTAAGTGGGTTTGAGAGTAGGATACCTTCTATTTCTGGATCTTAAAGTAGAGTTCCTTTTATTTCTGGATCTGAAAGTAGAGTTCCTTTTATTTCTGAATCTGAGAGTAGAGTTCCTTTTATTTCTGAATCTGAGAGTAGAGTTCCTTTTATTTCTGGATCTGAGAGTAGAGTTCCTTTTATTTCTGGATCTGAAAGTAGAGTTCCTTTTATTTCTGGATCTGAGAGTAGAGTTCCTTTTATTTCTGGATCTGAGAGTAGAGTTCCATTTATTTCTGGATCTGAATGTGGTGTACCTTTTATTTATGGAGCTGAGTGTGGTGTACTGTCACCACCTCAAAGTTGGTGCCATAGAGTAGAAACCCTAATTCTGTATTGTGTATGTTAATTCCATATTGTGAATCTTATTCACAACCCATGTTGCACTAAGGTGAACACTTTTGACCTTAGGTGAACCAGAGAGTTAAAGGCAGTCAGTCCACATAGAGATCTTGTAGCAAGCACTTGTATTGAGTCACTTAAGATATAAGCAGTAGAGTTAGATGTTTAAAGTAGTTGGTTATAGAATAAGTACTAAGTTGTGATATTCGTATATTACTGTTGGATTAATACTGACCATTCCTGGGTCGAATTGTATGGTGTATTCACTATGTGGTGTTATATTAAACTTATTGTGTCTGCTACACCCAGCGTCATTTCATTATTCTGTGATTTGTAACAAGAACCCAATGTCACCACCACGCCTACATTGATAACCACAGCCACATTCATAACATATAAAATAAACCGGTGACATTTATGGTGTCAGAAGTGTCCAAAGTGCAAGTCATTTATTGTCAGAAAACGACATTTAATAGTGTCAGAAGTGTCCACAAACAGCATTTATAGTGTCAGAAGTGTCAGCAAACGATATTTTATGATGTCAGAAGTCAGAACTGCTAACTTAAGGGATTTATGAGCACCAGAGGAACAAGTCAAGAATTTTTTTCTATTGCTGTCAGAAGTATTTTAATACTACAGTTACTTACAGTAACATTTATACGGATATTTTTGAAGTTGGCAAGTGAACTATTTAGTTAACACATGAAAAAGTAACTCTAAAAAATATTTGTTTACACAAATCATGACGCCACTCAACGAGCAAGAAAGCTAAAACCTGATTATTATAGACTCTACTATTTTTCTCATTTGGTCGTTCAGCGACACATTCAACATTATAGAGATGACCTAGATCTACATTTATTGAGACCAGCACACAATTTTTCAAGTGAGATTCACGTGATCCAAGAGTGACATTATTCATTATTATTATCTTCAGCTAGTCTAACACTACTAACAGAAAACAGAGCTGAAATTGAAAGTTAACTGTGCCTACTATTTTAACTTGTACTTCAAGATTGAACTTTACATGAATTGCAACTAATCTAGAATTTATTAAATTGTTTTGACTACACACTTGGTATCTAGAGCTACTACTACATGTCACATTGACCTGCCATGACACAGTTACCGTTAGCGAGCTATTTTTTCATCTGTGATGAACTGAACAATTTGAACTGTTCCTGTGTGAGCTGTATTTTCAACTTTTCCAGTTGACTACTGTCCTAAGTGTCATTTATCTGGAAGCCTGATTTATGTGGTTCTACTTTTACACCAGTTGAGATAGCTTTAGGAGCACAGCATTGTTCAAAGTTACTTTAACATCCTAAGCGAAAGAGATCAAACATGATATGCTGAGACAACCTGGATACTACAGCCTGTGTGGGTGAAACTAGACAACCGTGATACTACAACCGGTGTGGGTGAAAATCTAGTACTACAAGTCATTCAAGTCATCGTTTGAAGACAGCTGATATATGGTCAGTCGAAGTAGCTGACATATTCAAGAATCATCTACATCGAGTGCTCGTCATAATTCTAATGACACACTCCTATTGTCGCTGTCTAACAGCACAGTTAATAAGAGAGCGCTCTTACTCTTAGACCTCTCTTGTCGTCACTACCTAAGGTCATTTTTAGTTATTTATATTTGTTTCAGCAACTGTATGAAAATGGATTACTATTGTTCAAGGACTTGAGTACCGTATCATTTAACATTGTACTGTGGATTTAACAAGTGGATTACTTATGAACTGTACCATTGTGCTGTGGATTTAACAAGTGGATTACTTATGAACTGTAACATTGTACTGTGGATTTAACAAGTGGATTACTTATGAACTGTGGATTTAACAAGTGGATTACTTATGAACTGTAACATTGTACTGTGGATTTAACAAGTGGATTACTTATGAACTGTGGATTTAACAAGTGGATTACTTATGAACTGTACCATTGTGCTGTGGATTTAACAAGTGGATTACTTATGAACTGTACCGTTGTGCTGCGGATTTAGCAAGTGGATTACTTATGAACTGTACTGTGGACATATTTTATGTGGAGCATCACCGGAACTTTATGTACAAGTCAAGCATCAAGTGAATATTTAAGGGAAGTAACTTTAATTACCCTTTAGTATTAATGAATATTGATTAGTTCTCTTTGAACTACACCACAATTTTTTTCATTGTTTACATTTGTATTTATATATACATTTGACTTTAGGGACTAAATTTATTTATCTATTGAGTCTGAGCATTTATATTTTTTTTCAAGTAAGCATCCAGGTATTGGTAGGGACTCTTTAGATAAAGTAAATACTTGATCGTATAGCTGTATTAGTTAAGTTTGTATTTCGTCAAGTATCTATCATATTGTTAAACTCTTGTATTGATATTGTCTTGTTTACATCTGTTGAATTTTCTTTTGCGTCATAGTTATTTCTCATTGTAATTCTTTTGTCTACTATTTCTACTATCTTGTAATGTCTCTTTAAAGCAGACTGTTTAGTATCTATAGTGTATTTATGTTTGTCTAATTACTTATTGATATATATATTTATTTTACTTCTTATTTCAACCTATTTTGTATTATTATCAACACTACACTACACACTTGATACACTATGGGATATATTTTGATTTGAGATTGTGACAAGATTGATTGTATATAATATATACTTTGAGCACATTGAACTATTTTGATACTATTGATACATTGATCACTATTTATCAGACTAATAAGGCTCACATAATTGTGAATTACTTGTTGCAATAAATTTTTACATTGCAAGTGGAGATACTAAAAATACATAATCACATAATTGATCAGTAAAGTATTACATTACGAACTAGACAAAGTACCAAGAATAACTTAAGATACCTCATAACCTCAATTGTTTCGCACAAAATATATATCTACTATTACCTGCAATTACTATTTGAGCTATAATAATTATTTATCGTACAATATTCATTTACAACTACCTAGTGTACACATATCTATTAATTAACTATATTACTAATTTGAATCTTTGAAAATGGCTGAGTATTAGAAACTAATAGAGATAGTGGATAAACTAAAGTTAAAAGAAGAGGATAGAGCTGCATTCATTAAAATTGAAATAGATAGAATTAGAGTAGAAAAAGACAAGCAACGGGAAGAAAGGCTACATGAAAGAAGACTGAGAGAGAAAGAACAAGAAAACTTAGAGAAAGAAAAAGAACGCCAGCATGAAATAAAATTAAAAGAACATGAAGAAAAAATGGCAAAACTAGCAAAAGAAAATAAAGACAATTCAGCAAGTCAAACTTCATCTCATCATCAGTATCATAGCAAATTTAGGAACTTTGACCCAAAAGAAGACACATTGGAAAATTTCATTATTCAATTTGAATACATCTGTCAAACAGCAAATATGAATAGTGCACAAATGGCTCAACAACTTCTAGCTAACCTAAGAGGTGAACCACTAAACATCATCGACACACTAACTATGGAGCAAAGAAAAGACTACAACACAGTAAAACAAAGACTAATTGAACATTTTGGCAAAACGGAGGAGCACTATCGAAAACTTTTTAGGGAAATAAAACTAGCCAAGAATGCAGATTTAAAAAGAACAATACATGACATGCGCCAGAACATGACAAAGTGGCTACAACTCGCAAACTGCAACTTAGATGACCCCAAACAGATCTTAGATTTCTTTCTCATTGAGAATGTGCTAATTAATGTTACAGATGCAGCATTCTCATTCCTGAAGGAGAGAAAAATAAAAAATGAAGCTGAATTGATATCAAACTTAACAACATACAAGGACTCCCACCCAAACATCACCATTGACAAAAGGGAGTTGTACAATGTAGCTGCAACAGTGACAGAAAACCATCCAAGATCTACAAATAAATTTAAATATGCCAAGAGCATACAATGTTTTTTCTGTGGCATATTGGGTCACACCAAAGCAGAGTGCAGAAAGAGAATGGCATCAAAAAAACAGCAACATGTAAATAGAAACCATAGATATGGAAGAGATAGCAGAACTTTCCAGAGCTTCAGTCCTAACTATAATAGATCCTATCAACAACAATATAACAGAAGAACATGGCAAAGCTACAGTCCAACTAACAGTAGATCACATCAAACAAACAGAAGATGGCAAAACAACAGAATGTCTAGAAGAGATCAATTTCAAGATAGACAACATACTTACCACAATACCAATCATACCAGACAAAACATAGCAGCTGTAGCAACTGAAAGACCAATAGAATATGAAACAGTAGCATATATACAGACAAAGGTAGCCAAATTAAAAGTGTATCCTGCCTATGTGGATGGCATTAAGGTATATGCATTACGTGACAGCGGCTGCACCTCAATCATTGTAAAGAAATCACTAGTAAAACCTGAACAGATACTTGAAGACAAAGTCACACTGACTTATGCGAATAAAGACTTATGGGAAGTATGTGAAACAGCATTAGTTTTCATTGAATCACCATGGTTCACGGGTCAATACAAAGCCATAGTAATGAACAACCCAGCTGAAGAACTAATTATAGGGAACATAGAAAACATAGTTGAACTGTCAGAAGAAGCCTTAGTAAAATGGGCTAATAGTGTAAATCAAGAAAACATTGAGTTAGCATCAACTACTAATTCACATGATTACAACAATGTCAGTATACATGAAGCAACTAAACAGTCAATTACAAATGCAAATAAAATAGATGTAGAATGTCAAACTCATTTGCTAACAGAAGCATCTAAACTAAATAAAGATTGCCAAACAATTAACACACAAACAAATGATAGTGAAATACAAACAGATGAAATACAAATAGATGATAAAGATAAAGCTAAAAAACAAGAAATACAAAATGACATTAACACTAGCTCACCTAAAATAATAATAACAGAAGAAATATTAGCCTTGACATTTAAAAACAGCAAACAGATAGAAGTATATGATCTAGAAGTCAATTATCAGGATGTTGTATGCATAGTTGATGAAGAATCCACAATCACTTTTGTAGAGCCCAATGTAGTAGAAAAAGAAGATTATTTGAATGATATAGCCATTGTAACCTTACCAAACTCTAGAAAGATAGAATGTAAAACTGCCATAGCTGAAATCAAATCACCATTTATAAAAGGGAAAATAAAAGTTGTAGTACTTGAAAATACTATCAGTCCAGTAATTATTGGATCTTATCCAAAAGTTAAAGTGCATCAAAAGCCAGTAATACATAAAACAATATGGTTTTATGACCTGTCTGATTCTGATTTTCAGAAAGAAATTTTTCAAATAGTACAGGATATAACTTGTGATTTTGGATATAAAAAAGTTTGGAAACATCCAGAACTTGGAGAGTCAATGTGGGTACAAATAAAAAACTTTGGCCATTACAAAGAGTTATTACATAAAATATATGGAACACCAATTAAGGGACTCACAATTAATATCAGTGTTGTTGACTTAATACATCGCATCTGGTAAACATTGAGCATTATTCTGTAAACATTGAGCATTATTTTGTAAACATTGAGTACTATTTTTAAACATTGAACTAGAACTAAGACTTCATTTTTAAAAAAAAAAAAAAAAACTCTATTTGTAAACAAACTTTGGAATTTGATTACTACATTGTAACCAACAATTTTTTTCACATTCTTTTGTCAACAAGAATAACATTTTTGTACTCAACAATGTAAACAAATATTGATTTTTTTCCCAACTTATTCAGTACCTAGCTTAATTTTTTCCATGCAATGTAAACATTATTTTTTCTCATTGTATTGAGAACAACTTGGACAAAAATTTTTTTCTACAGCTATTGTAAACAAGATTGGAATTTTTTTTACTATGTCATTTATCACAATTATATAACTTAGTCACATTTTTCAATACTATTGAAAAAGGAGATTGATTCATAATGTAACTTATTTATTCAATGTCAATTAGTGTAATGAAATATTGACATACACTTGTATTTTTTTGAAAACATTTTTGTCAAACTATTCTTATGGACTATATTTTTTGTAACAATCATTGATGTCAACAAGAAGATTCTTGTAAACACACTTTTTGATATTTCAAGTACTGAAAGAAAAACTTGATATTATTCTTTTAAATTGGACTTACACATTTTTTCACAACAGATTAAAATAAATACAACTAAAACCATTATGATGTTATGCTTGTATATATATGCTTGAACAATGTAAACTCAAAGATTGTATCACAACTGACACATTTTCTCAGTTGAATCTTTTTTGACAAAAGAGTTTTTTGAACTTTGTACACAATAATTATTTGATAAACAATGTAACATTAAACTTTTGCCATTACTAGCTACAAATTATTTGAACTGTCATATGGAGAAATACTTAATTGAAACATAAGGTGCATGTAACAAGCACTATGAGGGATACTTATTACTTTGATTTCATGTTGATACTTTTGATCCAATATTTTGATACTTGAATTATACATATTTACTTGTGTAATATTAATGCACAACAATTTTTTATGGAGATATCAAACCTCATATTGAAGTAAACAGATACATTGAATTTGTAACAATGATCATTAATCAATTTGATGTTGAATTTTGACACATATTTTGAATTTTTCTATACTTATCACTTACATATTGAGACTTACTTGTAACATTTTCTACATGATTTGTACATATTGTACTATTGGTGTTAAAAAAAAAAAAAAAAGACTTCTAACATTGCTATAGTGTCAAAGATTTTTTTATAAATAGATATTGTGAATAAAAACTTGTATTAATTTTTCACATTGTGACATAGGAGATTGTCATTGAAATTTTTGTCACACTTTGCACATATTATTATGAAAAGACTTGTAAATATTGAACACATTTGAACATTGATGTATATATTAGAACTACATGTAAAGAATTATTTGAGAGGTTAAGTATTTGACTCAGAGAATTATTTGAATTGCCTTACAAGAATATGATGAATTAGAGAATTTTGCCCTTGTATGAATTTTTTTGATTCAGCAAATATTTTGTGTAACACCGTCATATTATATATTTTATTGCAAGTTTGTAGTTCTATTTGAACTCTGCAATTGTATGTCGTCAAGCTAAAAAAAAATTTTTTCAAAATTTTTTTTCAAAAGGGGGGTGATAGGTAATGTCACCACCTCAAAGTTGGTGCCATAGAGTAGAAACCCTAATTCTGTATTGTGTATGTTAATTCCATATTGTGAATCTTATTCACAACCCATGTTGCACTAAGGTGAACACTTTTGACCTTAGGTGAACCAGAGAGTTAAAGGCAGTCAGTCCACATAGAGATCTTGTAGCAAGCACTTGTATTGAGTCACTTAAGATATAAGCAGTAGAGTTAGATGTTTAAAGTAGTTGGTTATAGAATAAGTACTAAGTTGTGATATTCGTATATTACTGTTGGATTAATACTGACCATTCCTGGGTCGAATTGTATGGTGTATTCACTATGTGGTGTTATATTAAACTTATTGTGTCTGCTACACCCAGCGTCATTTCATTATTCTGTGATTTGTAACAAGAACCCAATGTCACCACCACGCCTACATTGATAACCACAGCCACATTCATAACATATAAAATAAAATAAAATAAAAATTTTCTTCTTTGAAAGTATCTTAGTGTTCTATTTGGCTAATAGTCAAGTTTCTATATCAGATGGTAGAAGCTACCAATGCTCAATTTTGCTCATCAGCATTGCCCATTATATTTATCCTGGTTAACTTTTTTATATAACTTCCATTATCCCTTCCACCTCAGTTAATAAAGACTTGTGTTAAAGTCTTTTTTCATCTTCTTATATTTCTTGAAATGTTAAAGCTGTATTAGTATTGATATATTTTTTTGTTATTGTATCCATGTCTCATAAATATAATGTCTCCAAAATTAACCTGTTAGAACACAATGTGGCATCAAATTTTTTTCTTATCGTCTAGGGTTCATCTAGCTAGTAGCTAGATCTAGCAGCTAGATTCTAGACTAGAGTCAGATCAGATGAGAGTGTCACTAAGAACTCATTTATTTAATTTTAACTAAGCCTAATGATACATTAAATTAGATCTATTTTTATAGAAAAAAGGATGAGAAATTCAGAGATACCATCAGTTTTTTCATAGGTCAGACCGTTACGGTGCTATAAAAATCCAAACATGAAAATTCCTGCCTGCTGGCTTAATAATTTCGAACTTCGCACTTTACTCTATGTATATTATAATATGATGTAGATCTTGTCTCTATATCTTAGTATCTAGTCTACTAGATCTACTATGATCAGTATGAACTATCTATGATCTAGATCTATCTAGTGGACTAGTCAGTCTTAGATCTAGATCTAATTATCGACTTCTAGTAGTAGTACTACTACTAGTAGATCTCTAGTCAGATCTAGATATGATTATTAATGATAGAGATAGAATCTAGATAGACTCTAGAGACAGATATATAGATAGTGATATAGCCAATATACTGAATATTATTGAATATACTATAAGGCCTACTATTCTACTTTACTGTCTTTAGTTTAGGGTGGAGGCCTTAGAGTATATTATATATGATATATGGTATAGATTATATTTCTAGAATTCTAGATGTAATAGAAGATCTACTTAGATTCTGGAATCTCTCTCTTAGTTTTAGTTTTATAAATCTAGCTAGATTGTGAAGTAGATGGGGCTTAGAGTATAGTGTAATATGGTCTATATAGTATAAGCTGCTATATAAAATTAAACTATTCATGGTTTTACTTTCAAATTCACTTCTAGCTTTATGATTCAGAGCTAGATTTTATAGATTTAAAGACAGCTATTGTTAATAAAAACAATCAATGAAAGTGATATCCGCTGAAATAGGTAACTGATATTGATAATGTGTTATACATTGCAATTTGTTTTTAGAGATTTTAATTAATTCCTAAAATATATAGAGAGAGTAGTGCAAATAGGCTTATTGGTTTACAAGTACTTTTTTACTCTTTAATCAGTTACTTTTGAATTTGCTAAATTGAAAAGGAAAAAAAAATACATTTTTATACATGTTTATGGTAATTCAATATTTATTTCTGCTCCTGAAATTGAATATTTTCTCCTGAAAAACTCCTGGAAATCTCCAGAAATCCTGATCTCAGAATGGTGGGTGAACCCTGGATACTATCAGTCACCAACTTCTGTATGAATGGTTCTTTAAGTCAACAACATCTGTATGAATGGTACTATTAGTCACCACCATCTTTATAAATGGTACTATTAGTCACCACCATCTGTATGAGTGGTACTATCAGTGACTACCATCTGTATGAATGATACTATCAGTCACCACCATCTGTATGGTTCAGTGTTTAATGTATTGCTAAGAATGGTACTGTCAGTCACCACCATCTATATGAATGGTACTATCAGTCACCACCGTATGCATGAATGGTGCTATAAGTCACCACCATCTGTTTGAATGGAGTTGTCAGTCACAACCATCTGCATTAATGGTACTATCAGTCACCACCATCTGCATGTCACTATCGGTCACCACATTCTGAATGAATGGTAATATCAGTCACCACCATCTACATGAATGATACTATCAGTCACCACCATCTGTATGAATTGTACTGTCAGTCACCACCATCTGTATGAATTGTACTATCAGTCACCATCATCTGTTTGAATGGTACTATCAGTCACCACCATCTGTATGAATGACAGCATCATCATAGCCCCAGAATTATGCAGAATAGTCTAGTATATTGTAATAAAATAACCAATACTAGAAAACCACTATATTGGCTTTATTCAACAAGATTAAGCTACAGCCAACAATGAACAAATATAAGTACATCTCTAGTTGTTGAAATACTATAGACACACACACTGAACATGACCTTCTGGCACACTGGACTCATGCAGAAAATTAATAATAAATATACACTACATATATGTTGTCACATCAAACCTGGTATGTATTGTCACATTAGAAATAGTATGTATATATGGCCTCCTTTAGTGGCGAAGCGACTATGAGATGAGTGCCTGGGCATTAGTTATGGTTGGAACGATGTCGCCCACACATCAGTTCCCCCCACTCCACACAGCTGATGTATCCAAAGGAACGGCAGTGCCGATACAGTTTGGGGTCAGTGGCCTTACAGGTTCTGCCAGAGTGTAGCACTGGGTGCTGCAAACTGCCTTAAGGTTGCCAGCTCCTGATTTTTCCTCAGGGTTGACTCCCAAAGCCTTTCCCATGATTGGGTATAGCTGCAAGGCAACAGAGGTTTGAATTCAGAGTTTTCCTTCTCCTAGGTGGGTAGCCAGCCATGGCTAATGAGCCCCTCCTGCTCGAAGCTTACTGGTTATGGCGCCAGTTACTCACCTTTGCCCCTTCTCCTGTTAGTGAGAACAGTTTTCCCTTTTAAAGCCCTGTTGGCTATTGGTCAAGAACAATTTTCACTACTGTGATATTAACCAAAATATGGACCTTGCACATAAACATTGCCACAGGTAACTCTAATGTAGTTGACTTTATTTTGTTGGTCTTTGCATTGTCAGCTCTTTATTTTCGAGAATTCAATATAGTTGGAAAAGTTTTAAAAATTGCAAGAATTCTCACTATGATTTGAGTCTCCCTGCCATTAGCTATGGAAGATGTTTGATTATGACTGCTAGATATTTATCATTGTTGTGGTACAACAGATTATTGATTGTTGCATTTTCTCCATTATGTTGCCATCTATTTACTAAGTTGTATGTTTTTCAGAAAAGTGAAGACTGTGTGTGGAAGTTTGCCAGAGCCAAGCTTTGGATTTCTTTCATAGAGCAAGGGACAACACTCTCAATACATTTGATATCATTCCAACACCTATAGCTGTGGTGAGACTATTTCAAGGTCTCAGGACTGTATTTCTTATCAATCGGTAAGTTTGTTTATTATCCGCTTTTGCAGCAGCACCAGAGTTTCCTCTCCGGGGCGCATTCCTGGGCCTTGGATAAAGGGGTCATGGGTGGCCCATGCGTCATGATCCCTCTCTCGACCTTGCTGATGTGATCCAAAGGAACGCATCGCATTACATTTGGCACCAACTCAGTTGCAGAAGCTGCCGGAGGGAATTTCATAGCTGATACTCCCAACGCCTAAGGGGCTTCACTCCTGATTTCTCCTCGAGGTTGTCTCCTGAAGCCTCAGTACCGCAAGGCAGCGGGGGTTTGAAGTCAGAGTACCCCTCTCCTAGATGAACTGCCTTACTAGGCTGACGAGCTCCATCTGCCCGAAGCTCCCGGTTTTGTGGCGCCAGGTATCCGCCTTCACCCCTTCACCTGTTAGTAAGAGCAGTTTCGCCGGGCTTAATATCTAAGCCACACGAGCAGGCCAGGTGCTGGACTTAGTTGTCAGAGGCTATTTGAGACGCATGCCATTAGGAGTACTTTATAGACAATGGGAGCTTAACCCCATTGACACCCCTGGCCATGACAACCTTTGTTTATTACTGTTACTAAAATAGCTCTGTTGGTAAATAAAATTTTAATTGAACATGGACACTATGTCAAATAAACATTAAGTGGGTAAAACATGCAATTTTATTTCATTCCTTTTTCTAAATATAGTTCTACTATAAATGTTCACATTATTTTCTTAGTCATTTACAAGAGAAAGTTTTAGTTTGAATCAAATCAATATCAAGTTAATTCTTTACAAAATACTAACACATATTGCAATAACTAGTTCAGATTTGTTAAAAAACAAAAACTAAATTTTTCTTTAAGTTTATTTCTATTTCAATTTGAAAGTATTCTTACAAAAAGGTAGCCATGCAAAATGATGTTCTCTTTTGGACTGAAATGGATTGTCTCATTTTGTTGTTTAGTTACTGCAATGCAAATTGGAGTTTGAACAAATTAAAGTAAAAGCATAATAAATAGAATGTATGTATAGTATTTCATAATTTTAATGAATTTTCTCAATACTGGCTTTTATCTTTCAGACTAAGTGTTTTTAAGAGTAGAACAATCTTCCTTGTCAAACTGTTTTAAACCAATCTTTTGAAGTAGCCTAAGTAAATTGAATAATTTTTTCATAATATTTTTAAAATCAATGCAAAGGAAGAATCACATTCAATATCTTTTTAACAGGATTTGTTTCACTTTTCACTGCCCAGGTAGAACAGAAGAAAACAAAATTGAATGATAGTAACATTTTACTGAAATCCAAAAGGGAAAATAATTTTCTTTCACTAAGTTGAGAAAAATGATGACCTTCTTGTTTAAAACTTATTTAAAATGTTATTTTTTTCTTTGTTTTATGTCAGTTTTGCTCTAATTTAGCCTAAATCGTGTTTTACACAAAGCTGATTAAATTAAATTACTACTATTATGTAGATGCATTTTTTATAAGTAATGCTGAAAATGCATATTGAATTCTTCTTCTTATTATTGTTTTTGCATTGCATTGAAAGAGAATGTCATAAGAAATAGAAATGGTTTTGTTCCTTAAATAGCTATTGCATAAGATTGTTTGACTATTCTCGCATTCCCTGTGTATCAGTCCCTCCATAGACCTTCTATAGTTCTTTGAAGTATATTTCATATTAAGGTATATATTATCTCTTTTCAATGTAGGAAGGGATTTATTTGCAATGGGTTTTTCATTATACTAGAAAAAGTATCGCCATTATTTCCTTTAATTTTAAGAAATCGGTCTAATTGAAATGGTAAAAATTAATCTAATTTTATGAATTACAGATGTCACTTTAAAAAAGAAGATGATTAAGGCCTATGCATGTTTCTAGGTCAATCTAGTCATGCATGTTGATCATTGACTGAAATTCTGCCAAGTCTTAGGTTTTGTGACTCACTTAGGCAGCCCATTCCATGCTCTAGGGAAGAAGGAGCATTTATACAAATTTGCCCCTAGCGTATGGAACAAGAAATGTGCCTTTATCTTTGTGTCTGAGTATTTTATTGGGTTTTGTTTTTGTATTTGAAGATTATGGTTCAGTGTTTTATGTATAATTGCTACTTTTAAGTCTTCTATCCTGAAGGCTTTCTTAATTAAGTGATTTTAGTGCCTAAGAATTATACAAAGGCCCAGTGGCTGAATGAAATAGGACTTTCAGTGTTAAAATTCTATAATATTAGGTTAAAAACAGACAAAATGCAGTAGGCTATATTTCAGCTTTATCCAATACCACACAGGAAATATTTTTTTCTTGAGCACGAGAATCTTGCCATCCACTCACTACATAGAAACTTAACTTTATTTGAATATTTTTTGTATTTTGTCTAAATATTGTTTAAAGAAATTAACACCATAATATTTTTTAAGATGAATGTTTGCTGTTGTATTTAGAAATGGTAAATCTTCACAGACATTGCAATGTTATCTTTTGAATTTATTCCCTAATCAGGTAATCATGCATCACGTGCCCTCAGATATGTACACAAAATGAAGTTTGAGAAGAAAGAGAAAGGATCAAGATGGTATACTTTGAATTCTACAAATTAAATCCTGCTAAGCTTTATTCAGTTAAAAAATTGAGTTTATGTGTAACTACTATGATTCTACAAATATTTTTTGTTTGTTTGCTATGCACAGATTTACAAGACACTAAAGAAGTTATCTATCAACTATACTCAATGTATGGACGACTTGCAGCCAGACTAGAATTATAGAGTAAGATGTTTTTCTGCTGGCTAAACATGTATGGGTATGTTTGTCTGTCTTTCATTATGTCTATCTAAAAAATAATTGTTTTTGTTTGTAATGTTGTTACAGTGCCTTGAGCTTACATTTTGTTTGTTAACAGCGCTTTATAAATAAAATTATTATTATTATTGTTATTATTATGTAATACCTAGGATTCTTCAGTTGTAATACCTAGGATTCTTCTGTTGTAATACCTAGGATTCTTCTGTAGCATCTCAATTCCATTGCTAGGATCCTCCTCTCTAGCTCTGCAGTCAGCGTCCAAGACTCACATCCATCCATCCATCCCAGTGGCGCTACAGCCCATGGAGGGCTCTGGCCTGCTTTAACACATCCTTCCATTCAGATCTCTCCTGGGCCTTTCGTCTCCACGCCCTAACCCCAAGCTGCTTCAGATCTGCTTCCACGTCATCTATCCATCGCATTCGGGGTCTGCCTTTGAGTCGCCTGCCTTTTGGTTTTTGCCTGTATACGATTTTCACCCCTCTGTTGTCTGACATTCTTTCAAGGTGACCTGCCCAACGTAGTCTGTTCTTTTTTATTTCGTTCACTTTTGGTGGGTCTTCATACAATAGATATATCTCATGGTTAGTGCGTGTCCTCCACCCTGTTTCATCCTGTATGGCACCATAGATTTTCCTAAGAATTTTTCTTTCCCAAGTGTTAAGTAAATTTTCAGATGTCTTTGTCAGTGTCCAGGACTCACTTCCATACATTGCTGCTGGTCTTATTATAGTTTTGTATATTATTTTCTTGGTTTTCCTTGAAATCGTTTTCCTTGAAAGTTTGGATGTTTTCAAATTCGTGGTCTTTGATTTTGATATTTTGTCCCTCTGTTTGATTGTCTCTTGTCATTGTAATGTACTTGGTTTTACTGTCATTGACCTCAAGTCCTGCTGGTCGAGATGCTTCTTCTAGTTGTATGAAGGCTCTAGCCATGTCAGAGGTTTCTTTACCCAATAGGGCAATGTCATCGGCATAAGCAAGGTATTGTAGAAATTGGCTGTATATCATCCCTGTTGGTTGTGGACCCGTGTTTTCTCTCCTGAAGTAGTTAGTAATAGTTCCCCTTGTGTTTGTGTGTATATTTCTTATAACTCTCTCCAGTGTTAAATTCCAGTGAGTCTTCTCCTTGTATTATGACTTTGCTTTTTGAGTTGTTTAATGTCATATGTATAAGTCTTGTCAGCTTGTTGGGTATTCCAAAATCCTGTAGAGTGTCTTATAGGTATTTCCTTCTGATAAGTCATTTTATAGTCTATAAAGAGTTGGTGGATTGGTATGTTGTATTCATGGCATTTTTCTAGTATACATCTTAGTGTGAAGATGTGGTAGGTTGTGGATTTGTTGGGTCTGAAACCACATTGGTAGTCACCTAAGATTTCTTCTGAATATTTTCCAAGTCTCTTAGTTATAAGCCTAGACAGTATCTTATAAGTCACATTTAGTAGAGAGATTCCTCTGTAATTACAGCACTTTAACTTGGATCCTTTTTTGTGTATTGGGGTTATAAGAGCCGTTTCCCATTCTGTTGGTATTACTTCTTCTTCCCAAATTCTTGACATTAGTCTGTGTATTTGGGAATGTAAGTCTTTCCCTCCATATTTAATTAGTTCTGCTGTGATTTGGTCCTCTCCTGGTGCTTTGTGATTCTTCATGGTCCTAATTATTTCTGATGTTTCAATGAGTGTTGGAGGGTTCACTAAGGGATCTGGTCCCCCATGTGGCAGTTTATATTCTCCATTATCTCCATCTTCAGTGGTATTTAGGATCTCCTCAAAGTATTCAGCCCATCTCTCAATGACCCTGCTGTTTTCTGTAATATAGCATGCTTTATTATTTCCCTATGCTCATTTATGTTATTTTCGCTGTCCTTTTCTAATGTTGTCAGTTGCGTTTGGAGTGCCATTCTATAAGTTTCTGCAACAAGTGGATCCTTTGTGAGTTTTTGACTATCATATTGCTGTGCTCTCTTTCTTTGGTAATTGTGTATGGTACTTATTCTTTGTCTAAGTTTAGCTTTTACTAGTAGGTGGTCTGAGTCAGCATTAGCTGCTCTGAAACTTCTAACATCTAGTATGTCTGATCCATGATTCTTATCTATGAGTATATGATCTATTTGATTCTGGGTGTTGCTATCAGGTGAGATCCAGTTAACCTTGTGAATATTCTTATGTTGGAATTTTGTGCTGCTGATAGACATTCCTTTTCCACTAATCTTATGCCATTATTGTTGGTCTCTTCATGTAAACTTTCTTTGCCAATTATTGGTCTGAATGCTGGTTCCTTTCCAATTTTTGCATTGAAATCTCCTAGGACTATTTTGATGTCATGCTTTGGTGCTTCATCATAAATTCTTTCCAGTTCATCATAGAAGGCTTCTTTTGTGTTATCATCTGCATCTTCAGTAGGGGCATGAACATTGATAAATGATATGTTGAAGAATTTTCCTTTCAAACGCAGTGAGCAGAGTTTATCACTTACAGGTTTAAATCCAATGACATTACCTACCATTTCCTTTTTAACAGCAAAACCTGTACCTAAGTTGTTAGTGCTTCCACCACTATAAAATATAGTATACTCCTTGGTTCTGAGAATGTCCGAGTCTTTCCACCTGATTTCCTGTAGAGCTACAAGCGGTATTCTATATTTCTTTAACACTTCAGTAAGTTGGGCTAGCGCACCTGCTCTATAAGGCTTAGCACGTTCCATGTCGCAAAACAAAAATCATGTCCTTTTCCAGGCCTAGGTCGTTTTCCGTTGTGGAGTTTTGATCTCCCATCGAGCGCCTCCCCAGGTGGTGGATAGGGGAATGCCCTCTAGATATGGTGGGTACCGGGGAAATAAAATACCCGGGGTGGACCAAAATCAAACCTGCTGCCTTGCAGGAAGTGGAGGGATCCACAAAGGCTAGGGCACTTTACCCGAAAATAAAGGCAGCTATCTAGAGAGCTGAAAGGGGCAGCCCCCCAGATGGTTATGCACAGGGCTAACAACTCTGTCATACAAAAAATACTGTTATGAAAGCTAATACACACAAGAATTCCCCTATCACTAAGACTTTAAACACATTATCTTTTATTTGTCAGCTGAATCCCTTCATTATCTCATTAACAGTTGTTCTGATAAAGATGCAGACCAAGTTCTCTAAATTAGATCAGCATACAGACTAATGAAATAATCTCCTATGAGTTACAGGCAAAACTTAAACTCTACATAAATTTTTTTTTCTTTTGGATAATATTACAAACAGGAATGGAAAATATGGCCAACAGATCTTGTGTGGTGCCCCAATGGTCCAACAACTAAGGGATGGGTTAATATGATAATACATAATAGGTTAGCTAAAACTTACAGGTTAATTCAGGAAATTAAGTTAACTTTCTAATTATTATTTTTTTTTGTACTAAAACTTTCTTTTTAAGTACTAATTTGATTAAACTATTTAAAAAATAGCTTTCAGTTCCAGTGTCTACACTAATCTTCTTTGTCCAGGTCATTAATTGTAAATGTTTTTCAGATAATGATGCATAGAATTTCCTGGTGATCAAGAATTAGGAGCTGCACACAGTTTAATGAAACCATATTTTAGGAACAGATAGAAAACAAAGAACTGCAGCAAAGATGGCCTGTTTTTATTCTTCCTCATGGCAAGTAGATTTTTTAAAGCATTATGATATAGTTTCCCTTTCAGACCTTGTGGTCCAAAGGGCAAATGATGTAAAGTCATCTGTTTCTGTGGCCTACGGTTATGGTATAGCTATTTTAAATAGAACTTTCTATCTTTGAATGAATGCATAATAAAAAAAAATAGGCAACATAAATTAGATAGAGCCGCATCAGTGCTTTACATTCTGACTCTGTTCTGGGCTATTCCCCATCCATTTCCATCCTGCCAACTTTCCTTCTTGGTCTGCAGGTTTGATCTATGTTTGTGTCACAGATTCCTTATTAATAACTCTATAGAATCTACCTTAGTTCTCGATACGTCTAGGTGTCCCTGGTTCAGTTCTAGTTAACGAAATAAAACAATGAAACCACTAGATCAAACACATAAACTTTAATCAGCTTTACTGCATATCACACATGCTGGTCTCTGTCTAACAACCAACACACTTAGGTTATTCGCGCAGATTGTAAAAATAGATTATACATACATACACACATTCATCCGTGACATCTCGCCCCTCCTAAAATTATAATCGATTTTTACAAAAATTACTAAATAAAACGATTATAAAACAAATATCAAACATTACACCAGAATACAACAAAAACGTTCGTTCGATAGGCCACAGTCTCTGAATATGCCACACAGGCGTTTATGTATCCAAACAAACTTGAACATAGTCACACAGACTTTAATGTAGTCACACAGACTGCAATGTAATAGGCACACAGTCTATAGTTAAGACACACAGTCTTAGAAGATGAAGACACACAGTCTTAAAAGCTGAAGACACAGTCTTAAAAGATGAAGACACACAGTCTTAAAAGATGAAGACACAAAGTCTTAGTTGTAGACAGAAAGTCTACCATCAAGCAACAAAGTCTAAACTGTTGAAGACACAAAGTCTTTGATGAAGCAACACATGCTTGTGAGAAGCCACGTAGGCTTATATCTATGATAAGCGTGGCAGAATGTCCGCTATGATGTTTAGCTTTACCTGGAATATGCTGCACTTCCAACTGAAAGTCCTGAAGCATCAGGTCCCAGCGAGTTACCCTGGAATTCACCGACTTGTGTTTAAACAGCGTAAGGATGCGTGATCTGTGCGGAGTACGGATGTTCTGCCCAATAGATATCTGGCCAACTTGGTTACTGCCCAAACAACTGCCAAGCACTCTCTTTCTACTGTGCTGTATCTTTGTTCGTGCTGTCCCCATATGACCCACAAAAGGTGAGTCATGACCTAACTCCAAAATTCTTTTTCTTTCGGCGGCAGGGATGACTAGCTGTAGTTTCTCTTTGTTATCTTGTCTCATCAGAAGTCCATTTTTCACTTTAAATTTACTGGTGGGACGCTTCGCCAATTCAAAAAGTTTAACCAATGTTTAGTCCTCCTTTTGTTTCAATGCATAACTGGATGTTAATTCTGATTCTGGCTGTTCAATCTATGTAGGATCGGTTGTCCCATGTTTTCTATTACACCAAATTGAGATCTAGTTACCGCATTTGTAACTTCTGACATTGCTGACCTTTGCCACTTGTAGATATCTGTGATGGTAGGCTCAGTTATGCCAATCACGTTTCCTAGAATCAAGTCAGCTGCAGGCCTCTCCAACACACATGTTTCAACTTTCCCAGATAAAAATGGCGTATCAATGTCAATGACAGCTGTGGGATATTCTTCAATTGTTCCTCCAAATGTCATACATTGGACTTTCTTACCCGTCAACTGGTGAGGGTGCACATGTAGTCTCTTCACTCCAATTGCGGTCGCTCCTGTGTCTCTCAAGACCCAAATAGATTTCTTCCCAACGAATCCAGGATACATTTTTAATTTCCCGGCGTCACAAGTTACAGCTCCAGCCATCTGATCAGATTCATGGAGTTGTTCACCATGTTGATAGTCTATGCAAACTGACGCATTGTATGGATGTCCAGTTGGTCCCCTGTTTTAAACCGTTTTTATCCGTTACAGTTTGCATGGGTCTCCTAGACTTTCTCTTCCTCTCTGGGTTCAAGTCCAGTCTTGCAATGTTGTCTGCTGTTCTTCCCAGTGTGTGCCCAATGCATCCCCATGTGCATCATTTGATTTCTTGTTCTATCTGTTTACTTTTTTGTTTCTCATAGGCTGTAGTTTGATATTTTGGCTCAATGAATAAGGTTTATACCGTAATAATTTCAGTATTCTTCTCAAAAGGTTGGCTGATTGTTAAAGGGCTTGGTTTCTGAATCTAAGGGTCTTGGGTTCGAAGACTGGGATGGAATTTCTAGAATGACCCTGAGCCCTAATACGTACCTGACATTTGTTGTTGAAAGTAAAGGTGGCAGGTCATTGTGCTTTGCACATGACACTCTTGCTAGACAATGTTGACAGAAGGTGTTATGTGTACTCCTCAAAAGTTTTTTATATGAAATAATTTGTTTTTTAAAACAAAGCTAGACATTAAATTTCAGTTGTGATTGATTTCAGCCCACCGACACAAGGGACATACTTTTAGACTTAGATCCTCCCCCTCTGGCACATTGGGTAGCAAGCTGTCTCCAAAAAGATCTGTCATTGGCAGAAGCCTCTTCCCTCATACTTATAGAAATATAAAAATATGCTGACTTCTAGAAAAGAGAAAAATGGAAAGACAAACTAAACTTTGTCAATGTATTTAAAAAAAAAAATGTTGAACCAGCTAATAGTTTATGATGAGAAATGTCATCAGCCAGCCACCTTGGCATCAGTACCAAGATTGACTGCTATCCAAAAAACTGCCAAACCAAATGTTAGGCACTATCATCTTTGTCTTGTAGATGGCATTCAAAGAGGATGCAGTTTTTAAAGTTTCATAAGGGTAGCTGACAAAACATTAATGGGGAAGTGGACTCAAGATATGGATACCATCATTTATATTTATTTAACTTCTGCATTATACTTTTTATATTTTGCATTTTAAAATGTAATTTTTATTTGCAATGCAATTTATCCTAACCCTATCACCTTTTTTTTTTTTAGATCAAAGGAATGTACATGCTGCTGATATAGAACAAGTTTCTGACTGCTTCCAGATCAGTGTTCTTAGTTCCGCTAATGATCTACTATTACACGATAAATAAGCAAAGTCCTGAAAAATCTGCAGAATCTTGAAGCACACTTTAGTTAATAAGCAGGGTGTCATATGGCCTGCACAATGTTCAACAGTTAGCAGTAATGACATACTTCAATGAAGCAGTTCTACTTACGCCAAGATGACAATGTCTTTTTTAGTACTGTATTGTATATTATTTTACACCTTAATTGGTCACTGTAAAAAAAAAACTAAGTAAAATATTTTTAAAGCTATAGCGAGTATAATTTATTTTTTTAGAATCCAATGTAGATAGTTTGTTTTTTTAGGTGTTATTATTAATAGTAGTAATAGTGTTATGAAATAAAAACTAAAGAATTATGTTAAGACATATTTTATATGGAAGCTCTTTAATAGCATTCAACAAATTACATAATCTACTAGTAGCAAATAATGGCCTACCATTATCTCTAATATAAAAAACAAAAATGATAAAAAATACCTTTTAATATTAATAGCATTGTAACTAACTAAAAAGCAATTAAACTATTATTGAAAACACAACAACAGTATTGACCATCACTGTATCCATAATAATAGTAATGGTCTGGTTGTACTTTTTGTTATGGCTGCTCTTGTGCTATGATATTTTGAAGTGATACCCAGATGTAGTGCCATCCGGACACAATGTGTGATTGTTATCCTGGTCAGAGCTCATCATTGAATATTAGGAGCATTTTTGGCACATAGCTTACAAATATTTTTTTTTTCAATTTCGACCCTTACAATGTGTGATGCACACAGGTTCTTGTTGAAACAATGTGGTCATGGAGATTATTGTAGTCAACTGCATTGAGTTTATCATAGTGTGCATCTTCAAAATCGACACTAGCGGCTGGGAAAAAGGTGGCACTAGATAGATCCACATGGAGAGAGAGCATAAAGGAAGGGTTTCCGATTGCAGATGCCATACACAACAGCAGCAGGAAGAAAGGTGACAATGCAATGGTTGCTGGTGATTACATGTAACCACAGCTGTGTATCAATTGGCCTCTTTAACCACACAAGAAGTTGCAAAGGGAAAATATCTTTTCTCGAGACGTAAAATGCCACAAACATGAAATCTTCAGGCAGCATCTAGATCTAAATGATGTTGTCAGCATTAGAATATATGTAGTAAATTTAAAGGCTGTTAGGGTTATTTTTCTTTCAGCAGCACTTGCAGGTAGTATTATTGGAGTTTCAGAAGTTGTTGATCTAGTTGTATTCAAAACAGGGCTGCAATCAAGAAAAAGAAATACAAAATGTTAATAAAAGAAATAATTCAATTGTCTGAAAGTAAACATCTAAATATAATGTTCTTTAAAAATCTATTGTTTATGCGTGAAGAGTGTTGAAATTTTTACAAGTCTATAGATTGCATTTTAAGAATCATGTAATAATAATCAAATTAGAAAAGTCTAGATTTAGAATTAATAAATAGAGATAAAGAATCTAGATCTAGCAAGACCAGCAAGTGAAATGTAGGATACTAAACAAAAAAAAGTTCAAGTCAGTTTTTAGTCAGTACAACATGGGTCATACTCTAGAAAATAGATCTAAGCCTAGATTCGACTAAACACCTAATCTAGGCAAAAGACAAGAGAGGAACGGTCCATTAGACTAATTGTAGTTCTTTAAAAACAATTGTTTATGCGTGAAGATAGTTGAAATTTTTTTTACAAGTCTATAGATTGCATTTTAAGAATCATGTATTATAATAATAATCAAATTAGAAAAGTCTAGATTTAGAATTAATAAATAGAGATATAGAATCTAGATCTAGCAAGTAAAAATGTAGGATACTAAACAAAAAAGCGAAGCAGCGAACAGGAAAACAAAATGTCACGAAATTTAGGAGGGACTGAACAAAAACAGTAAAAAAAAAACTTAGCGTACCAGCTGTAAAGGACCTCACAACTCGGCCAAAATTAAAGTAGTTTATTCTACTTTGGCCGGCCACTTCGCAAAATGCCGGGGAATCCCTGGCCAATACCCAATTTGCGGATTCAAGTCTGTTAGGTTGCTGTAGCGATAATTTTCAGCTTGCTGCTTTTTCAAGAAAATGCCCTGCCCCCGTCATCTGTGTGTGTGTTTTTTACTGCAGTTTCATTGTTAGTGTTATTCCTCGGCTCGTGCGAAGCAGAACGTTGTGACACCGGACATCTTGGTGCTAAATGTATTTGAATCATTATACATTTTCATTTATTATGTCTTTTAAAAAATGATCCTTTTCAATGTTTTGTATGTTTGTACGCCTCCAAGCGAGAGTGTGGCGGAAATGGAATAAATCGCCCTGGCTGCCTACAAAGATCAGTGTCTATCAAGAAGTGGTTCTCCCAACTCTTCTATAAAGATCGGAGAAATGGGTACTATACAGAAAGCAGATACTTCTTGAACGCTTTTCCCAATGACTTCTGCGCTCCTCCAGGAACATACGCTGGCAAGAGCAGTATTGTTCTTGTGAATGCGGTATGGACATGATATAGGTATTGCTTATAATAGTTTGACAGCGACGCTGGGCATGGCACGTATATCGTACTGGGGACGACCGTATGCCAAACGCAATCTTTTGGTAAGATGAAAGATGGTTGGAGTCTTTGGAGCAATTATACAGCCATGCTTCACGCCATTCTTTACAGAGAAATAAGCTGATATGTCACCATTGTATCTGATTTGACTCTTTTGAGACTCATGCTGTTGGTTCAAAATAGTAACTTGGAAGGCATCCGATCCAAGATAGTATCCTACACACGCCATCGCGTACTCACTATGTGTCAGATGTTTTGGTAGTAGATTCTAGTAGCAGTAGTTTTTGGTAGTAGATTCTATATTTATAGTAAATTTACAATAAAGGTCATTCATGCAAGAGATACAAAACATTGTATTGACCGGGTTTCTTAATGTGTTAGTTTGATTTTTACATGAATTGTTTCAGACACGGAAAAAAAAGTTTGACCTATTTTTAGTGAAAGTAGACGTGTTATCATTGCAGTTCATGCGCACACATATTTCTTTTCGATCATTTACTTTTTGTATAGAAATATGCTTCAGTGAAGTTCAGATATTGGAATAATTAGATTCTTCAACAGATTGGATTATTATAATCATACGGGTATTACAGGCAAAGTTTGGATTATTTATTACGCAAAGGTAAGATTCTTTTTCTTAGAAGAAAAAAGAAATGACATGAACATCCAACTTCATGAAAAGATCTATTAAAAAATGTAGGCTTAAGTCCATATAAAAAAGACAACTTACAAATAATGAAAAAATAATAATACTGTATAAATGTCTCTGTCTCTCTTTCTATGTATAGGCCTATATAAAGCAATATATATATTGTCAACCTGGTGGTGACACAGATGGAGGTAGTGCTGTGTATTTTTAGCCTACCCAAATCGCCACTGTCCAGCGCAGGAAGAGCGGTCAACTGTGACCAGTGACAGTACTCGCCAGTTCGGCAACGACCTGTGTGTAAATATTACGCACGCAAGTCACGGCGAAAGTGATCAACTGGAGTGGTCAAGAAGGTTCGAGTAGGCCAGTAGAGACACTATATAAGAGCGACTGTGTTAGTAAGACTTGACTTCACGTTACCTCGCAATGTGACCAGTACGAGGCGAGAACCAGCACGGTGTGTGAAGTCAGGCGTAACAAGACTAGGTTTTTGTAAAGACAGTGTTAATGTTGTTGCCAATTGCGATGTATTTGTCATTAAACTGACTGATCTGATACTTTGGAGCACTGAGTTGTGAGGTTCTTTAAGTTCGTTGTGTCGTAAGGTGCAGTTAGAAGAGAGCCTGAACAGTAGTAGAGACATAACAATATAGATCTATATACGCAGGGCTTTTTTTGTGACGGAAGGCATCGCTACGGAGTACCGGCACCTTTTTGGAATGTGGGGGAAAAATTATTACTTTTCTTGTATTTTAACGTAGATCTATATTATTAATTTATTAGTAGTTAAAAGTTAGGCAATCAATCACTGAGTACCGGCACCTATTTTTTTTAATAAAAAAAAAGCCGTGATTCCTTCATTGTGAAATGCTTATTGTTCTATTATAGTACATTATTGACACGAGACATGAATTCGACAATTATTTGCATTACAAAGAGAGCAAAAGATTCTGACGATGGCATTGATTCTCATCTTATAAATTACTGACGTCACTTCAAAAGAAAGATGATGATTACATCTTACGCGTGTCAATCTAGTCATGCATGTTATCCAATGACTTAAATTCTGCCAAGTCATTGGTTTTCCTGACTGACTCAAATAACCCATTCAATGCTCTAATAGCACAAGGAAAGCACTTACTTTTAAGTCTTCTATCCTAAAGGTTTCTAAATTTAGTGATTTTACAAAAGGTGTCTAATCAAATAAGAATATTCGTTTGCTATGAATCTCGCTGCTCTATTTTGTGTCTGTTACAGTTTGTTCACTTTCTTTGAGTTGAGGGGTTCCAAACAGATGCATATATTCTTCTATTCGCATACTATGAATAACAGCACAATAAACCACTTTTTTTTTAAAGGCAAAACAAATCTAAGTCGATTAAAACTATTTTGTCATCTCAAAAAATTGAGAAACTATTTTAAGCTTACTTTATGTATCATCATTTGTAACTGTAAGTGTTCTTACATAGCTTATATCAATTCAGCCTATCTTAATGTTTTCTTGAGTTGATTGCTGAAACCTAACCCTTCCTGCCATAAATAGGCTTACTGCCAGTGGAAGTGTATTTTCAATGTACATTGACAATCAGTGAGCGAAGGCTTAAGCTAAGCCAGAAACATAAAAATAGTGATATTTCTCAAATACAACATGCAGCCCTGATTGATAAACTGACAGTAGTCCAATTAGCTACTTTATATCAATAGTCATCCCTTTTACTGCTTCGATGCTATGTGTACTTTAATTGCAGCAATTTGAATGTTTCGTGTTTGCAATAGCTAGTGTGTTGTAATTTTTTGTTTTATCAGAGCATTCGGGTAATCAACCCTAGGGAAAAAAATGTAACACTTTCATTCACATCCCCCCTCTCTCTGCCCTAGACTGAACACTAAAAGTTGGACAGTAAACCATTAGTGTGTTGGTTTGGTCAGATAGACCTAGCTTGTATAGTCGATGTCTCGATACGTCGACTAGTTGCTATAAATGATGAAAAGACTGCCTTGTATTTTTCCTTGTGCGTAATACTAATAGCGTTGAGTTGTCTAGCTATCAAATAACACATCTGTCAATGAAAAATCTAGATCTGGGTGTAATAAAACGGTTGCCTGACCTAGTCAGGAAAACCAGTGACTTGGCAGAATTTAGGTCATTGGTTAATATGCATGACTAAATGCATGACGTGTATGACGTAATCATCTTTTTTGAAGTAACGTCTGTATTATTATATAAGATAAGATAAAACGGGACCTCAAAACAGTGAACATTGATACTGGGAAGACAAAGCCCTAGAACACACTACGCGGAGAGAGATGGTGACCAAGAAATGTATGGACAGTGAAAAATCACGGGCCTCAGCTCTGGAAGAAAAGCGTGCCATACGAAAAATGTCCAGCTCATCTAGATAGACCAATAAAGCGAAATAGGCCACCTGTTAATGCGTAAAATGTGGACGGGAGTGTCTCTTCACAATAGGGCTCTACAGTTATATACACGAAAAAGTGTTCTGCGAGATTAACCTTAGTCGTTGTACGACTGTAGGAGGCCAACACTTTTACACAGGTCAAATGTGTCTTACCCCGCCCTTTTTTTGAAAAATGGATCTAGCGTGCACCAGTTACGTGTGTGTAGGATTTTTGTAAATTTCAGATCTACTTGTGACTATTCTAATATAAGCTATTAATAATACCGCTCTAATATTGACTATAAGATAATTATTTATTCTTAAACTGTATAATTATAACTGATTTAAAAAATAAAATACGCATTAAAAAAAACAACTTTGCGTCCTGAAAAAAAGACCACGCATTTCCCCTTTGTTAGCACCTCCTACCAGCACAGTTGACTACACAGTGGGGCGGAGTAAAAAGTTGCCGTATTCCGCGTTAAAACGGCGCCTTCGACATACACGGAGGTCACGGTTAAAATGCACAGAACACCTTGTGATGTTTTTGCTAAATCGGAAGGCGTGTTTCACAGACTAACCAATCAAATCTTCCTAGGCTTTCAAGTTAGGCAGACTCTAGAAGCACGTGTAGTTGTTAATGTCTATTATTTGCGGCCAAAATTTTAGGTGATCATATTCAAAGCATCATTGCTCATTACTTCAAATCACTACACCTTACAGTAGATAATATCTAGATACAATAGAGGCACATTCCTAGGACAAATTTCTACAAATGCTCCAGCTTCCCTAGTGATATTAGAGCATGGAATGGGTTGCAGAATAAATGCATGACGCATAGAGGTTTAAAAAAGACCAATCGTTTTTATCGCTATAACAATAGGTCTCGTTTTTTATATGTTAATAAATTAATAATGAATCTAGTATTTATTTTATAATCAATATAATAGTAATTATATCCAAATACTATAGTTCTCTCTTTTTAAATTAGTTTAAAATAAATAGAAAGGGGGAGATATAGAATGTAGATATGGTATTTTAAAATTTCTTTGGGTGAGGGGAAGATACTATCAAGTAACAAATCTCAAGACTCAATCCAATCACAGCCATCAGACCAACACACATTAGAAAAAGTTCATTAATAGCACAACACACAGGTGTATACCAGGCCATCTACACAGCCCCAAAACATTGCTCTAGTTTTATTGACAACAATGATGAGAGAAAAGGGGGAGGAGCCAATTATTGATCGGTCAAGCCGTTAATTAGGTCACACACTAAGCATGCTAGTACGTTGATGCTTTTTGTATGTGTGTGCAACAGACACTGAGCGTGCTCTAAGATACGTTTTTTTTTTTTTTTTTGGTCAACTAGGTGGCTTGGAGAAGGCGGAATTTATCCAGAATCTAGATGTATAGGTAACACAGTTCACAAGCTATCATAGCTTTTTAGCCCCTTCCCCTGAAAAAATATTCAGTACTGACTTTGGGGCCTTTTTCTTTTGTCAGACTGTGTTATATATAGACTATAGAGATAATAGACTACATAGATTAAAGATACTTAGAGTAAGTTTGATCAGCGCATGTTTTGTTTTTAGGTCAACCAGGTAAACTGATGTGTCCTCGAATGCCTAGGGGAGGGCGGGATTATCTAGATCTATATACTTAATATAGACTATAATCTATACGTAGATCTAGATTATATAAATCTAGATCTAGATCTCATTCTATAGTAGACTTTACTATCATGCTATGATTTAAACGTATTTTTAAAAATCCTTTTCTTTTTCTTAGAAACAGGTTAGACTAGGCCTACTCACTGTTAGATCTAGATGGTAGACCTAGATTCTAGATCTAGACTCTATATAGACTAGACAGTCTAATATTCTTATAATATAAGATCGATCTAATTATCTGATCTAGCTAGACTAGAATTGACTAGATCTGATCTGAATGGATTGTCAGGAAAAAAAAAAGGATTTAGTCGGCTTAGTGGCTTATACTGTAACTTTAGTTTGTTCTTAGTCTTAGTGAAGTAATACTATTATTAATAGTAAGGCTAAGGTACTAAGCCTAACTAAGGTGTTCTTGTTTTAGTGTTAGTGTTATGGGTTGGTTGTAGTAGTAGAATATTGTAGATCTAGACTAGTTTATTGTAGTGTGTTTGTGTCTAGTAGATCTAGTATCTAGGTCTAGTATAGTACACAGTAGTTGTAGTGATTTAGTTAGATAGTTGGTTTTATCAGTTTGTAGATAGTTGGTTTGGTTAGTTTGTTGGTGTTTGGTAGTGGCGTAGATTTAGAGGGTTTTAGTTAATTTCTGGGTTCAGTTGTAGTGGTTAGTGTATATATAATATATATTATATTTTATTATTGATTTATTTTTCATGTAAATAAAGTATCGTTTTATTTTTAGTATTTCAAGTAAAGTTTTTGTTCTTGCTTTCATTTTAAATTTAGTTAGTGTAGTCTAGTTGTCTGGTTACTTAGGCGACTCTAGCCCCTTGGTCGCAGACCGAGGTGCACAGATTGAGCCCACCCAGTAGCGCTAACATCTGCCTACTGTTATAAAATTTAATGTTGAGCAGAGAGAAAAGGTCTCTCTTGCGCCTCCTGACCTGCTCACATGTTAATTCACAGGACATCACAAACACATAATAACAATATGTCTTGAGCATAGGTTGTTCATCAGCCCTAGACTTGGGGAGGGAGGGGGGCGGGGACTTGGTTCTCTTCTTTTCAATGTCAACATTCCTTCTCAGTCTAGTCTCTAACAGTGCACACCTACTGCACTACTTGAATGGTGGTGTGCATGGCAGGGTTATAACTATATATAGATAATAATAAATAAAACATGATGATTGTTATTCTATATTGATTTATTTTCTTGCAAAAACAAAATAATTTTTTATAATAATAATAATAATAAAAGCCATGTGTGACCTTCACATTCCAATATTGTTTGCATAGTTTAAATTTGTTTAATTTTTTTTTCCTATAGCCTGATGCCTACTTATGTACAGCTTATCCTGTTGAAGATGAGGAATATTATATTTGTAAGTCAGTCACACTTTTCCTTTGTGTTGACAATGTTAATATATTAACTGTAATATGCATGCCTGACTCATTCTAAGACAGGAGATCTAAACAGATCTTATAGCTCACTGTCTCTTTTGAATTTGCAAGTGTTATTCTGAGAAATGCTTATCTCAATTCAGTTGAAGAAACAAGTTGAAGTTGAAGAATCCAATGCATTTTATGTGTAAATTTAGTCATGCATGTTAATCAATGGCTTAAACTCTGCCAAGTCATTGGTTTTCCTGGCTGATTCAAGCAGCCCATTCCATTCTCTAATGGCACTAGGAAGAAGAAGCACTTGTACAAATTTGTTACTACATCCTAAATAGCTTGTATCAACCAAGTCCAGCACCTGTCATGCTAATATAACTTAAACTGTTGTAAAGAATACCATAGTTGGTTCTTAAGTTTTATAGAGTCCTCTCAGGATTTTCCCTCAATCTCTTGTGGCTTGAAAATGCTGCAGCTTGTTTGGAATTGGGAGTACTAGATAAATATTCATATTATATAACTACACAATGGCTACAAATGCTAAAATTTCACATAACTAAAACATTGTTTATTGATGTTACTACTCAACTACTTTGTATTGTGTTTGAATGTCACTTTCTTTCTGTCTCATGAAATACTGCATTCTTCCTTAATCTTTGGACTTATTATTATAATTACCTTCTATCTACTTAATATAGCCTGTAGTGTTGTGACTTTGACTCTTAATATTTTATGTAGATTCTGAGCCTACTGATCATTCAGGTCTTAAGATATACACCACATTTCAGAAGTAAGTTTTTAAACCCTTACTCTTGTATTTTAATTTGTGTAATCATTTCTATTGAAGTGTCAACACTCTTATTACAACCGTTCTTTCTGCTCCAACTTCTAGGCCTCAGTTTGTGGCTGGAATATTTCTTTTGGCTAGTTACTGGTTTCAAATTCCACCCCAAGTGTCATGTAAGTATTGACATTTCATGGTAACAATGTAACAGTTCAACAGACATGCACATTATAAGAGAACCATGTAAGAGAAGTATGTGATAGCTCTGTAAGAGAGATATATGATTAAGTGTAAGAGAAGTATGTGATAGCACTGTAAGAGAGATATATGATAAAGTGTAACAGATCTATGTGATGAAACTGTAATTGAGATATATGATTAAGTGTAAGAGAAGTATGTGATAGCACTGTAAGAGAGATATATGATTAAGTGTTAGAGAAGTATGTGATAGCACTGTAAGAGAGATATATGATTAAGTGTTAGAGAAGTATGTGATAGCACTGTAAGAGAGATATATGATTAAGTGTAAGAGAAGTATGTGATAGCACTGTAAGAGAGATATATGATTAAGTGTTAGAGAAGTATGTGATAGCACTGTAAGAGAGATATGTCTATGATTAAATGTAAGGGAAGTAATCATAATTTTCAAAATTATTTATTGACCATAAAATGTAAGAGCCCTAATGTCTGGTCTTTTGGAATTGTTGAGAAATGTAAACTGTTTGCTATTCTTTGTATATTATAGCATATTGTAGCATATCCTGTAGATATCAGCTATACTTTCCAAAAAGAGAAAAGTATATTCCCCTTTGCATATAGAACACATGCTCATTGTGATAGTAAGTGTATGTGTTTTGCGTGGCTGGTAGTGCAGTGTGTGTGCCTGTGTATGAAATGACCAGTGGACCTTGAGTGTACAAGCTTGAGTGAACAGCAGTGTGTCAGGAACTGTGTGTAAAAGGAAGTCAGAGTATAGAGAACAAGTGGCTGGAGTAAAGAGCATAAAGATGGACGAATAAAAACATTGTGTTTATTGAAGCTCATGTTGTTTTAGTCTATTACACATGGACTAGGTAAAACATAATTTTTAAATTATCTTTTTTTTTAACCTAAAACAAATAAACTCCAAAATAAAAAATATTTAAACTTAAATATTTTTATTTTTAAACTTAGGCAAAGTTATCACAGGCTATCGATACAATGGGACTTATCATGAATAGGCAAAGGGAATCCCCAATGGCCACAAGTGAGTTAGTTCTAATATTGACACTACTAGTGACACCAGCATTAGTTTGATTTATTTTCTGCAAGTGTAAACTTACAAAAGTCTGCAAGTGTAAACTTACAGCGGTGTCATACAGCCAACCGGCATCTTATACCATTTCTTTGCCGATGACTCACAGTTATATGATTCATCAGTACCATCAGAGGTGTCGCATCTGGCAGAGAAAATCAGTGGTACCATTGCAAGGGTGAGCGATTGGATGGTTGAAAATAAACTCTAGATGAATGAAGACAAGACAGAAATAATTAAGATTGGCACTAGGAACAATGTCTCAAAAGTTGAAAGCACAGATTCTCTCTTTATCATGAACTGCCATGTTCCTTTTGTCCATGTAGTGCGGAATCTTGGAGTTTTCTTCGACTCAACACTATCTTTCGACCCACACATAAGTCAGCTCTGCAAAGGTCTTTATCTGCAGCTGCACAGATTAGGCCAGATCCGACCATATTTAACAACGGAGTCAACAAAAACGCTAGCTGTGGCATTCATACTCTCCCGCCTTGACTACTGCAACACCGTGCTAGCAGGTATACCTGATGACAAAATAGCCAAGCTGCATTGTATACAGAACAACGCCACTAGAATAGTCCTTAAAAAAACTAGACAAGATTCTACTACTACGCTCTTGCGCACGCTCCATTGGCTTCCTGTGAAAGCGAGAATCGATTACAAGGTCGCCACACTTTGTCATCAGTGTATATATAACAACGAGATGCCGTTGTACCTTAGCGAACTGATTACTCCATATGTCCCCCAGAGAGCCCTGCGCTCAATAAACTCAACGCTTTTAATAGTGCCACGTTTCTCCCTCAAAAGCTACGGTCTGCTGGCTTTTTCAGTTCACGGACCAAAGGTTTGGAACTCACTCCCCATTGATCTCAGACAGACAACATGCTACACCACTTTTAAGAAGAACATTAAGACCTATCTGTTTAAAACTTTTTTAGATTAACTGTCATTTTAGCTGTCATGTTTGTGTTTGTAATGTTATTACAGCGCCTTGAGCCTACATTTTGTTTGTTAACAGCGCTTTATAAATAAAATTATTATTATTATCATTATTGAATAGCTTTGGTTCTAAGAAAGATCATTATGGCTGAAGAAGCTACTCTTACTTCTTTATCTAGTACATGAGGTTGAATTACTTTCTAGTCATAAATCTTAAAATACAAAGTTGCTTTTTTTTTTTTAAATATTCAACAAAAACCACTAAAAAAAATTGGATACTAAAAACAAAAAAAATGAATCCACATATTAATTTGCTGCTTTTTTTTTTTTTGCAATAGCAGTTTTTTAGGTTATTTAACAAAAAATTTTTGTTTAAAAAGTTTTCCTTTTTAGATCAATTTTTACATCTAAGCCTCATGTATTTAAAGAGGAGTTTCATTTGTCTACATTCTATTGGCCCACAATGATACTTCTTTAAAAATAAAGTTATCACATGTTTACAAATATAAATCCATACCCTTTGAACAGTTTTAGTCTTAGTGGGAACTCCACAAATTTCTCTATTTTACTATTCCATTTTTCAACCAGTCTAAATTGATTCCATATCTGATAGTCTCAAAACATCTGGTAAAGAAAAGAAATAATGAGGATAAAACTCTTTCAGTTTTAAACCTTAAGTAAACACTTTTTTTCTTCTCAATTGTATTATTGTTGATTTTCAAAACATTTTTTCCTTATAATCTTGTACAGGTCAATAGGAAATGAGATGTTCACTTACTGATGATAGTTTCTGATGCAGGTCAACAGGCAATGATGAGATGTGCAATTATTACATCATGTTCTACACAAATAGTTCTGTAGCTGACTCATCAGGAGATTGTAAATTCAATGAACTTACACCACTGACAGGAGATAACTTTCCCAAAGATGTTAGTGTTCCACTTCCACCCAATCCAGCTCTTGAAGAAGCAGCCATAGGATCTCACAACCATCCAGGAGTAAATCCCCCAGAACAAAACAATGGTCAGTTGGATTTTATTGATTAATATCTTAGCAGTGTCTGCTTGAATCCCAACTGAGCTTTGTGTTTGCTGACTGCCTAAAGGCAGCATGAAAACTTCCATAATACCTTCTCTCCCCCCCCCCCCCCCTTTTGTCCATACAAGAAATTTGACAGTAGTGCACTAAGCATGCTTTCCAAGCACTATATAAAGGCAATTTATAAAAGAATGAAGCTTTCTCCTTTAAGAAAAGATGAACTTGATGTAATTTATTTGCACACAAAGACCTTGGAGTTGAGTCTTCTTCTCAAGAAGCAGAATACATTGGAGACATTAAGAGGATTCTTTCAATGGCATAGCTCAGTAAAAGAGACTTACTGAAAGGCTTATTGACTTCTTAATATTTTGAGCAATTTTCTAGATATTTAAAACACTCTTACAAAAATACCAACACTCTTTAATACAAATAATAATACAAACAAAAATGTACAATTAATTAACAGAACTTTGTTTTCAACAATGTTTTTACAAAAATGGACATGATCTTAAGATGTCTTTTTCTCTCCTAGTTAGTCTACCTTTATTTGTCTTTAAAGAAATATTTCTCTTTTATAGATATAAATCCCCCTACTGGAACATAGTTGGCTTTCTAAGTGGTGGACATTATTAAATGGCACTTTTTTTTTTCCTTGAGACTTCCATAAACTATTCATAAAAACTAAACATCAAAAAGTCAATTTAAAGGGCTATTTGATGGTCTTGCAAATCTTTTGTATTCATTTCAAACCATTGCAATGCTTATGTAAAATTCATCTGTGAAATGAGCTCTCCATACTTTAAGAGCAACTATTATTTTTTTAGTCTGACTTATTTGAATAATGTAAAAGTTTTAAATATAAAAGAAATAATCTTTAGAAAGAAAAGTTTGGTGGATGTTAAGTTTCTATTCTACTCTACTCAACAGGAACTGTCCACTAATGTGTAAAAATGGTCAGTCCTCAATAATGTTTGCCTGGGCTAAGAATGCTCCTCCAACTGTCATGCCCAAAGGTAAGGAAAATTTAAAATAAATATTTGTGTTGATGAATTATTTAATTAATTATTAATGCCAATGTGCTCTATCAAACCACATTTTGTATGAATTGAACAAGGGAAGACTGACTGAGGTCTTACAATCCATCCATTTATTTATACATGTTAAACCCTTTAACAATACGCTAATTCTTTTTATCAGACTTAACTAATTTAGAGTGACAACTTGATATTTACAGCTTTGGTTTTGCCACAAAAACATTCATAGCTCAGTGGTCTAAGCTAGCCAGGAATAGTAACAATACATAAGACTATTCCTTAGTTCTATAGTTAGCTATCTACATGTTTTTATTGAAACCATTAAGGCAACATTTTCTTTACTTCCAGGTCATCATCTAACTAAAGACCCTTATATAATATAACAGTAATAACTTGTATTAATATTTTTATTTTCTACACCTTTGATTTGATTGCTACTTGATAAACTGGTGCATGAAGACCAGAATGTGTGGGATTTTTTTTTCTGCTTTACTGATGCATTGATATGTGTTGCAGCTTCTTAGTGCCATGTGAACTTAAAATAAACAAAAAATGTTTAGGAAATTAAAATAATGTTCTGTGGCTAATGTTAAGTAATTATTGATACATAGTCGAAGTCAGATTAGATTAGCCCACAACATTATTTTGGCGACCCCGACGAGATACAGAAAGCAGAGTAGGAAAGTTGAGTTTAAAGAGAACAGAAACAGAAATAACAAAAGTAGAGTGTATTTCACCAATGAAAGGGACAGTAGAGAAAGTAGTGATAATGAAGAAGTAGAAGAGATGAACTATTGTTGGGGTGTAGAAGAAATAAATTTTGCAGAAGATGAAACCAACAGAGTGAGAGTACACTCTGGTTTTATCAATGGGAAACCTATGAGGTTTGTCAAAGATTCGGGATGCAGTACAGTTGGAATTAGGAGTAACTTAGTTAAACCAGATTGTTTATTAGGCTATGAGAAAAAAGTAAGGTTGATAGATGGCAGTATCAAGCGCTATCAAGCCTGTAAAGTTTTCTTAGAAACACCATTTTATACTGGTTATTGTAAAGGTTTAGCAATACCAGGATTGTCTCATGATTTGCTTTTAGGCAATATACATGGACTAAAGGAACTGACTCAAGGAGAGATAGATAGCTGGAATAGAAGACATGAATACAAAATGAGACAAAGAAATTCTTATGGTAAAGTGAGAAGAAACATTATTTGTTTTAAATGTCAAAGAAAGGGACATATTGCCAGGCAATGCAGAAGTTGTGACTATTCAGATAGAAGATCTGACCATTATGAGTATGATAGACATTTTGATAGTAATGCCTATGATAGACAGTATCATAGAGGGAACCCTCAGAGAAGATGTAACTCTGATGAGTACCAGGGTACAAGGGACAATTGTAGGTCATATAGACCTTACCAAAGAAGAAATGGAGAAGCAGAATATAGTTGGAGAAAGTAAATTCTTGATGGTTTACTTATAAGTATATATAGATATATATATACTAGCAATGGTTTAATTGTATAGTGCATGAACATGTTGAGTTCTTTTAGATTGTAAATAAGTTGTATATGTTATTATATTTATTTGTATGCTATAGTATGGCACTCATAAGACTGTGTTGATGAGAAAGGGAAATAATTTGAAGAGTTATAGTTTTAAAGGGAGATAATATATATTGAAAGCTTATTGGAAAGTAAGTATGAGCAGAAGTATTATATTTTCTTTGTGTGTATCATCACATCGATCATTTGTAAATTTTAGATTCCTGAGGAAATGGTAAGCGAAGGAAGAAATAAGCTTGAATCTATTGATGGGTTGGAAATTTAGGGATGCCTCAAGTATCACTGTTTAAACGTTGTAATAAGTTGTTAATGGATTTTTACTGTTTGTATCCATAATAGGAAAATGTCATGAAGTTGTGATGCTTCTTGATGCTCTTGAAGATGGACAGTGAGATGGTACTTGGCATCGTAAACAACATTATTGTGATGTGATGAACTTTCATCTTGTAAAACGTGTACAGCTTGAACCTTGTACAAAATTGACTAAAATTTTACACAACACATCAGAAGTATGAAATTTCAATATGTGTAGTTTCCTACCTACTGCCGTTTAAAAAACAAAAGCTATATCTAGGGAGAGATTGAAAAGATGAAAGCGTTGAAGATTAGTCCATACATAATACTATGGACTAATGAATTTTTGACCCAGAGATCTCAGAGGGTTAGGGTAAACAATGTTATTTCAAAAGACTGCATAGTTTCTGTAGCTGGAGAGACTATTGAAATTGTGCAAACCTTTAAATACCTTGGTACTATCCTAGACAATAAACTAAATTTTACTGCAAATACTGATTATATCAGCAAAAAAGGGCAGCAAAGATTATGATTACTAAGAAAACTGTCCTCGTTTAATGTTAGCAAAAAGGCCTTGGCTATGTTTTATCACGCTCATATCTGCAATATTTTAAGTTTCAATATCACTGCCTGATATGGCAATCTGAGCATTAAAAATAAAAATAAACTTTATAGAATCCTAAATGCTGCTGGTAAAATCATTGGCAAAAAACAAACCCCATTTGGGCAGTTGTTTGAGACAAACATCTATAAAAAAGCCATCTATAAAAGATCCTCGAAATAAAGAATCACCCTTTGTGTCAGGATTTTGTGATTTTACCATCACAAAAGAGATACAAGACACCGATAGCAAAGACTAACAGACACAAACTCTCTTTTGTTCCCCTGGCAATCAAATCATTAAATAAGAACAATCTGGTATAAACTTTGTCACATGTAAATTATGAGTGAGTCTGGTGTGAATGTACACTTTGGTTTCTTTCTTATAGTTATAATGTTTTTGTTTGGTGTAATGCACAAATTGTAAGACCAATTTCCATACGGACAATAAAGATTATTATTATTATTATTATGTTAGAAATGAACGAGTAGTCATTCTCTGGCGCTGCCAGGGTCGAGTTTCGCTAAAGAGAAACAAAATTCATCGTAGTCCCTTTAACAGTTTCCACTGAGGAATTTTCGGGTGATGTGGCAGGTCTGCAACAGTACCGCCCTCTGACAGGCAACGAAGATGTTCCTAGGAATGTTAAGGGCCTTGAAGGTGTCTGTGAGGTCAGTTGTTATTATCCCCTCGGTTGATATAACAATGGGGTATATTGTTATTTTGGACAATTTCCATAGACGCTTAATCTCCAAGCCTAGGTTCCCATATTTTCTTTGTTTTTCTATCTCAGTTTTTCTTAAATTATGAGACAGTGGTACGGCGATATCGATAATGGTAGCGGTTTTTTTCTTTTTTATCGATGAACAGCAGATCCGGGCGATTGAAATCTACCATTTTGTAGGTCAGAATAGGCCTATCCCAGTACAGCAGATGTTCAGTAGACTCGAGAACCTCTTGCGGAGAGTATTTATTATTATTATTATTATTAATAGAGATAACCAAAACAAATGAAAACTGCTTATCCTTATTATTCAAAACCAATATCTCAAAGCTCAAAATACCTTGGAATTATAATATTATACTAATATTATGGAATTAATTTAGAAATCAAACAAATCATTAGAGCTTAAAAATTATTGAAAGAAATTTTTAGAAATCCAATAGGAACATACAACTGAAATTCTATTTAATCTTAGCATTATAAGTTTATCAGGTCTAAAATAGAGCTGTTTAGTTTCTAACAAATGAATGTTTACAATTACTGGAGTAATACCAAGAGTAAAGTTACTAGGAGACAATTCAGAAGTAAAGTAACAAACAATATTACACAAGAAAAATACGTAAAAATACTTTAAAAAAAAAACAAGTTTATATTAAGTGTAATTGTATCAATTAGTTTGGATCGGTCATGTAATTAAATTTGTAATAAATCTAGACTAACAATAAGTCTGTGCGATTAGAAATATTTCTACCTATTGTTTTTGTTTAGCGCAATTTCCTGCCCTTAGCTCTCTCTTATGGCAGCCTCTTTGTGGAATAGTGTGGTGGCTTGTTTGAACTCAATGGGGACCATATTCACCTGTTGCTTGCAAATCCACTTTCCACAAAATAAATGTTTCCGAGCCGCCTCGTTGATACCATGGGAGCTGGAATCTTCAGAAGTCTTTCAACAGCTTGTTTTATATTTTTAAACGCTTTTAGCATTTGAAGGCTCTTAGCATAATTAATATTTTGCTTTTTAAAGTTCTATCTTCAAATTGTTCTAAATCTAGTTAATTTAATCAAGGATTTTTTTCTATTTATCTTATTATATACTCTTCAATGCTTACTTACAACCTTCACTTCTAGGCCCCAGTATATTCATCATCATCATCACTCCTTTGAGTTCCTCATGGAACATAGGGCCTCGACAAAAACACGCCACTCTCCACGGTCTCTTGCTAGCTTTTTGGTGGTTTCCCTGCTCTTCCCGGTCTTCTCTGCTTCTTCAAGTACACTGCGTCGCCATGTTCTTTTTGGTCTTCCTCTGCGTCTTGTTCCCTGGGGGTTCCACTCTAAGCCCTGCCTAGCTCTGTTGCTGGTATCTTTTCTAAGGGTGTGACCAATCCATCTAAACCTTCCTCTCTAAGATCTGCACTTCTATATTTTTTTGTCCACTCATCTCCCACAGTTTGGTGTTTTCTACTTTGTCATACCAGTGTATTTTTAGGATATTTCTCAGGCATCTGTTGATGAAGGTCTGTATTTTTTTTGTTGTGGCTTCAGTTGTTCTCCATGTTTCAGAACCATACAGTAGGACAGCCTTGACATTAGAGTTAAAGATTCTTAGTTTAGTCTTGTTTGAGATGTAAGATTTCCAGGTTGGTTTTAGCTGTGTAAATGTCTGACGTGCTAGATTTATACGGCATTTAATGTCTTCATCTGTTCCACCTGATATACTGACTACACTCCCAAGGTATATAAAATTTTCTACTTGGTCTATTGTCTGAGAATCCAATACTATGTCTCCGATTTGTTTATTGTTTACTTTAAGCACTTTAGTTTTTTGATGGTTTATTTTGAGGCCTACTCTTTTTCCTACTTCGCTTAAAGCTGTGACCTTTTCTTGCATATCCTGTAGTCTGTGTGATAATAGGGCTATGTCATCAGCGAATTCCAGATCTTCCAGCTTTTGTGTGAGAGTCCATTGGATTTCTCCCTGTTTGACTCCTGTTGTGACTGGAAATTCCTCTGACAGCTTGCCACAGTGGGTTACTTGGCAGGTGAAACCATCATAAAGGTTCTTGATTATGGTTATTATTTTATTGGGGATCCCATAATGTCTCATTACAGTCCAAATAGATTCTCTGTCGACACTATCAAAAGCTTTTTCAAAGTCGACAAAAGTTGCATAGAGAGGAGATTGCCATTCAACACATTGTTCTACAATTATCCTGAGTGTAGCTATTTGGTCAGCACAAGATCTCCCTTTTCTGAATCCGGCCTGTTCTTCCCTTAGGTGTTCATCACATGCTCCCTTTATTCTGTTTAGTAGGATTCTGCTAAAAATCTTGCTTGGTACTGACAGCAAAGTGATACCTCGCCATTTCTCACATTGTGATAGATCTCCACTCTTTGGTATTTTTATTAGCAAGCCCTTTTCCACTCACCCGGAGGTGTTTCTGTTAACCAAATTTTGTTGAATAGTTTGTGCATTTGGTCAACTATTTCACTTCCTCCTTCTTTTAGGACTTCGGGTGGTATGTTGTCAATTCCAGCAGCTTTACCTGTCTTCATTTGTTTGATTGCATTCCTTATTTCTTCTTTTGTTATTTCTTCCATGTTTATGTCTAGTGTTGGTCCTGCATTTAGATCTGGTGGATTTCGTGGTTTAGGTCTATTGAGCACTTCTTGAAAATATTCTTTCCATCTTTCAAGTTGTTCATTTATTGAAGAAAGTAGTTTTCCGTATTTGTCTCGGACTGGAACATTGCAATTAGCCTTTTTGGTACTGAGAAGTTTGGTGATTTTGTATAGTTGTTTTATATCTCCTTTACCTGCTGCTTCTTCTGCCTGTTCTGCCAGATTATTGTAAAATGATCGTTTGTCTTGTCTAAGCATTTTGGTGACTTTCTGTGAAACTGCTTGGTAGTCTTGTTTTGATTGTTGCTTGTGGTTTCTTGTTTTTGCCTGTTTAGCGCATTTCCTTTCTTCCATTAATTTCCATGTCTCGTCACTAATCCACTGTTTTTTCTTCTTAGGGTTAAGGCTTAGTACTTCATTGCTTGTTTCAGTAATAATTTCTTTGAAATTTTGCCAAGATTTATTGCTTTGTTTGGCCTCATCTAGTTGTAGCACAGCAAATCTATTTTGAAGGGATAGTTGGAATTCCTTTTTAATCTGGGTGTTGTGGAGCTTGTCTAGGTCAAATCTTTTCCTTTTGTTTCTTTCTGTTTTATTGCTGGCCAGCTTCATTTTTAGTTTGGCAACAACTAGGTGGTGGTCTGAGCCAATATCTGCTCCTCTTCTGTTTCGTACATCTAGTAATGTGCTTCTCCAGTTCCGCCGTATGGTAACATGGTCGATTTGATTCTCTGTTTTATTGTCTGGTGAAACCCATGTCACTTTGTGGCATTTTTTGTGGGGGAAAATGCTGCCTCCTATCACTAATTCATTAAATGTGCAGAAGTCTGCAAACATTTCTCCATTTTCATTTATGGTGCCAAGTCCATGGGTGCCCATACTTTTCTCTCTCTCTCTGTTGTCACTTCCCACTTTGGCATTCAAGTCTCCCATGACGATCAAAACATCTCTTGTAGGTATTTTGTCAACTATACTTTGCAGTTGGTCATAGAATGTATTTTTGTCAGTATCACTTGCAAGGTTGGTGGGAGCATAGCACATAATGATGTGAACATTTTTGAACTTAGACTAAAATTTGGCTCTAATTATTCATTCTGAAACTTATTTTGAAAGCGTCCTTGTTTAGTAGTAGTGCTACACCATTTTCATGTAAGTCATCTTCTTTTTCCTTTCCAGAGAAGAGAAGGGTTTCTCCTGATTGCAGTCTTGTTTCACCGAATGTGTTCCATCGAACTTCACTCATTCCCAGGATCTGTAGTTTGTAGTTGGCCATTTCCTTGGCAATTTGTGCACATCTACCTGGTTCTAGTAAAGTACGGACATTCCATGTGTTTCTTTTTCATTGGTTTAAGTAGAGTGGTCGGCCTCACAGGATTCGTTCAACTTTCCCTGCATAGCTTCATAAGTCTCCTTTGTGGAGCTCTACGTTCGCCTCTGACAATGTTTAGTGTTTGTGTTTTTGTTCTGGTTTCTATAACACTATTTTTTCCATGGACAGGTTGTTAGCCTATCGCACAACCCCTGTGTCCCGGGGAGGGGGATGCACCTTTTGTCTGGCCTCTTTCCTAACAGACCTGTCCGGCTTGGTAGTACCTGCCAGGAGTGATGAGCTCCCGCCGGTATAGCTCTGAGGGTCATTGAGGCACTCAAGCTGTCACACCACGGCAAGGTATGTGCATCAGGTGACAGCCCCAGTATGTTGCTGGTATATTTTTGTTGGCTGCTGGCTTCACCATCCCACCACATGTAAATTATAAGAATTCTTAAATTCTATAGACTATTTTCAGTAGATATTATTCCAAAGAAAAGCTTTTTTTTTTGTTTAATGAAATTTAATAATAGTTGAATCTTTTTTTTTAAAACATTATAAACACCCAAGGACATACATTTTTTTTTAAATTTCAGTGTACCCTGTAGATATAAGCTGTACATTCAGAATGGACAAGAGTATCTTTCCCTTTGCCTACAGAACACATGCTCATGGATTAGGTAAGAGTTAGAATTTCTCTCTTTTCTCCTCTTCAAGATAAACTATTTCACTTCCTTCACTTCCTCATGTCTCACACACTAACTAGAAAATGGATTAGGGTCTTCAAACTAGATCTAGGTAACAGCCTTGTGCCTTTCAGTTCTCTTCCACCCTAACTATTGTTCCAGGTCGAGTCATCACTGGTTACCAACACAATGGTTCTTATCATAAGATTGGCAAAGGAAATCCACAATGGCCACAAGTGAGTTAGCTTGACCATATTATATTAACATTAAGAAATTATATGTAAAGACTAAGCAATATTTTAAAGACAATATCGAGCACTGTCTATTATATCCTTTTATAAGAAAAGTTCACTTTTAAAGCAATGTCTAGAACGTACTGATATTTTATGTTTTAAAAAACAAACTATATTGTTATATTCATATGTTTAACTAGTTGTTTATTTCTTGTATACTAAGTGATTGGTTTTCATGTCTGTTTTAGGCAACCTATTCCATCTCTTTAGAGAGTATACACTTTAAGGCACTGCACATTTTAATGTTTTTTTTTTACATTGAATGATCATTAAAAAAATATGATTGCTATTCCCAAGACATCACATTCTTTCATAGGTAAACAAATGTGTGATATTTATTTGCTAATTTCTTTTTTGTTTTCACTTCCTATGTAGGCTGCTAGATGTACTTATAACTCAAGTTCAATGGATCATGCTGTTGGTGTTGGGTTAGTGTATTGACTTGTATTGTATTTTCACCTCATTTGTATTTATTTTCTAAATATGTGTGCTGATAATAATTTAACCATTAGTTCAATAATTATTTTATAATTCATTCTTTTTAAATGTATTATACTGTGTTTAACAAGTCATGAAAGGATTCTTTCCAGTCATCATCATTAATTTAAGGTTTACAAGTAAAGAGGGGGCAGCAGGGTGGCTGAGTGATAAAGTGCTTGACTTCCGCACCAGGGAATCCCAGGTTTGACTCCTGGTGAAGATTTAGAATATTTAATGTTATGATCTTTGGGCACCTCTGAGTCCAACCAGCTTTAATGGATACCTGTTGTTAGTTGGGGAAAAATAAAGGCGGTTTTCATTATACTTGCCACATAACACCATCGTTAACCAAAGGCCACAGAAACAGATGACCTTTACATCATCTGTCCTATAGACCACAAGGTCTGAAAGGAACTACATTTTTATGTAGGAAAAACTTTAAAGAATTAGCCCTCGGAAAATATACAACTTAGTAAGGGACTTGACTGTAGCATTTGTATGAATCTAATGATTGACAGTCCATTAAGTTCCTTCACTCATTAAAAAAATGTGCCACATGACCTTATTTTTTCTGATCCTCTTGTAAATTAATAATGTACTATTGAAATTGTAGTTTGTATACCATAATTAGAAGCAAACTAAATAAACCCAATATTTAAAATTCTTATTGACAATAAATATATCCTTTTGCAGGTCTACAGGAAATGATGAGATGTGCAATTTTTATATTATGTTCGACACGAACAGCTCTGTGGCTAATCCTTCATGGCAATGTGGCACCTGCAAAAGAGCTCACAGCTCAGCAGCAATAAAGCTGGCTAGAAGAAGAAGAAGAAGGCACTAATGAACTTCTACAACTGACAGGAGATAACTTTCCCAAAGATGTCAGAGTTCCACTTCCACCAAATCCAGCACTTGAAGAAGCAGCCATAGGATCTCACCACCATTCTGGCATGAATCATCCAGATAAAGCCAATGGTTAGTTTTGTAGCATATAGAAGCAATTCAATTAATTGTTTTGCATTGTTAAACCTTAATTTTGTTTTGTAGTAAATAGATTTTTTTCTTGAGCAATTAGAATCATCATTTATTTGTATTACAAGTGATATATTGAATACACTGTCACTTTCCAGAGAACTTGTACCAAGACACAAAAACTCAAGACATATTGATGCCTGGTGCTAAGCCTAATACAGTAAGTGTTTATGAAATATAAAGAAAAAAGCTTATCCCACAAGCTGACATTCAAGTTTTAGATGTACTAAGAAAATATTGTGATGGTTGCTGGTATTTTTTATATTCAGTCCTGTGTTATTTCTAAACAATTCTTTATCCAAAACCAAATTTTTAAAACATGGGCTAACTTTGGAAAACATTTTTTTCTTAATCAAGATATTGAAGTTTAAATTAAAAGACTTATTACAGTAGCATCTGAACATTTCTCATCATAAAAGTATTGGGTTATATTAATTAATATTTTTATTAAACTTGCTTAAACATAAATGTATTTAATAAATAAACAATGAAGTCCTACCTAGCCATGAAAAATTATTAATACAAGTGTGTCAGTAATCTAGTCAATTAATGTGTTTGTGAGATGATGTTGTTTCTCTTGTCCTGTAGCCTGACACCTATCTATGTACAACCTATCCAGTTCTAGAAGAGGAGCTTTATATTTGTAAGTCATCTCCAAGTCTTGTTGACTAAACTATAGTTACAGTGGTGTATATGACATACACTGAATAGTTAATTTAAAAAAAAAAATCATGTAATATATTTAATGGTATTCAATTATCTTGCTAATCAGATAAATTTCAAGATCTGGCCAATGCTGCCACTGCACACCACATGTTGCTGTATGGATGTGATGGTGAACCTTTTTCTACAGACAGCTTCTGGTAAGTAAGAAGCTTTAATTTTTTAATGGTAAAGTTGTTTTTTTTTTTAAATAAAATTCAAATAGTAATAAAATGATTCTAGATAATTAATATATTTTATTTGTGACAAAGTGCTTGACCTTCTAGTTTGTAGCTAAAAATAAATAAGAATGGCCTCCAGCTTTTGCTGTATTAGAATTATACTTTTTCTCTTTCAGGAACTGTCCACCAATGTGTAAAAATGGTCAGCCTACAATAATGTTTGCCTGGGCTAAGAATGCTCCTCCAACAGTTATGCCTAAAGGTAACAAATAAACAGTTGACATGTTTTAAGCTTAACAAACTGACTAGAAAGAAACAATTTTGTTTTTTCAAAATTCACTGATGAGTGAAGACTTCTGTTTGAGCAATTCACTTGTTAATTGATGGTGGAATTGCATTTCTGAACTTGTTATTAAATGTTAATATCCTCTCACCCCATCAATATGTAACACTTTTTAAAAATTTAATACTATAACCTAGATATCTTTTTCTATGTACCTGAAATTGATTTTCAGATAGTATCTTTGCTTATGTTTTTGACAGTAAATGGACTTAAAAGAGCCTGGTAATGGTCCATTTTTTAAAAACCTGCATAAAATATATTTCAAAATAATTTTTGTAAAAACGCTATATTTCTCTTCATCAAGCTGACAATTTAAAATGATTACATAATATTCTGAGATCTTTGATAAACCATTTTAGTATTTTTTCTTCTTGGCACTTATGTGTTGGTGACTGCGCCTTGCCATTTTATTTCCAGAGTCTTGCACAAATACCTGAGACAGACACTTTTAATGTGGCATTCAAGACATGCATTCTTTTGTTTATCTCTCGCTGCCACTGAGGCATGTACTAAGCATAAATGCAATTGGTGAAAACCAGCTGGAAAGGTTTAACAATAGGTTAATGACCTGTCAAGAACTATGTTAGGCTAAGAACATTACAAGCATGCTGAAACTCAGATATAAGCTCTCGGTAGTCCTTTTATATTATCATCATCACATGATGACAGGTCAGAGGGATTTATCTGTAAAGAATTTGAGTTAGGCATACTATTGTTGAAATGAGAAGATTACTGAAACTTTACATGCCCACCTGCTCTCCATAAAGTATTTTAACACAAGTAAGGGCTCAAGGTAGCAAATGTAATTTCCAAGATATAAGCTGCATGATCTGTGATAAAGTTCTGAGTTGTGTTCTTAGGAACACCTGACCAACTTAGTGGTAAAACATTGAAAGGAGGTTCATTAACATATGCAGTGCAGTGAACAAAATAGTTTGGCAGTAATGCATTAAGAACATCTGGGTTAACATTGACAAAAGAAATAGAACACCTCAACAAGATACACTGAGTGTTTCATTGGGAACATTTAAGTAGGGAGAACTTACTCTGCAATTCTTTCTATTAATAATCCATCATGTTGCTTGTATCACCTTTACAAAAGGTTCCTTTTCACCTATTCCTTACTATTGCTAAAAAAAAAATCTAGACTTTAAAGTCAGTAAAAAAAGTCATTGAAGATCAGATTTCTCCTGTCTCCACCTTTACTTGTCAAAATGCACACACACAAAATGTAGGAATTAAAATGTTATCAAGAATGTCATGTTCTTTCTTTAAAGGTGTAGGTCTCAGGGTCGCAGGAAAACATCAATTAAGACTATTGTACTCCAGGTACACTACGCAAAGATTTTTGAAGGTTAGTTTTATTTACTAATATATATTTATAGCTTTTTATATAGCGCTACTTTCATGCTTATAGCATGCTCAGAGCGCTTTGGTCCAATCTCATTTGTGGACCAGTGGGGGGGAGGGGGTATCTAGGAGTTGGTTTTCCGTGCTGCCTTTAGGCGCTCAGTAAACACAACTCTACCCGATTCGGGTGTCGAACCTCGAGCCCCCTTCTAGGTAGCCAAGCCAAGCCAAGTTCAAGCGCACTTGGCCTCTCGACCACGCTTCCCATATAAATGTAGATGAACCTATAAAATTGTATTCTATGGAATTATTGACAAAAAATTTAGACAATGTATTAGAATGCATTATGGGGGTGCGGTGGCTGAGTTGTTAAGTGCTTGGCTTCCAAACCTGGCGTCCTGGGTTCGAATTTCAGTGAAGACTGTGATTTTTAATTTCGGGATTTTTAGGGCACCCCTGAGTCCACCCAACTCTAATGGGTATCTGACTTTAGTTGGGGAAAGTAAAGGCAGTTGGTCGTTGTGCTGCCCATTAACCATTGGCCAAAGAAACAGATGACCTTTATGTCATCTGCTCTATAGACCACAAGGTCTGAAAGGGGAACTTTTCTTTATTAGAATGCATCATTGAAATGATTTGAAAACTCAAATTCAGATTTTTTTTCTTATATGAACTTAGTCATAGAAATTGATTAGATGTCATTTTGTCAACTAAATTATTATTTCTCCTTCTGCTAACATTTTATTTCATTATGTTTGTCTTAAACAATATTTCATTCAGTGATGTTATTCCAAAATGTTTTATGTAACACTTCAATTTATTTTCTTTAGTAACTACCAATATATTTCAGACTCAGAACCTGCAGATCACTCTGGACTTAAACTTTACACAACCCACCAAAAGTAAGTAGTTCATCTTAAAATAATTCTCTTGTATTAGATTATTATTGATAGATTTGCCCCTCCTCACCCCCCCCCCCTGGAAAAACAAAAAAAAAACTGCATGTTTTGACACCTTGTATTTGTCATCTTCACTAGGCCTCAGTATGTTGCTGGTATATTTTTATTAGATTCTGGGGACTTCCCCATTCCTCTACATACTAATTGTAAGTTTTCATAATTTTTTATAAATAGTACATTGTCTGCTTAACAACTAGTTTACTACTTTGAATTGTATTAGAAGATAGTGTGTGTGTGTAAATTATGTTAAACCTTTATGTATGATGATGGCCAATAGATTGCTATGAACATTGCCAAACTCATTTCTAATCATAACAAAAATAATCTGGAAAAAAAAAATAAAGATTATAATTTTTATTAATTGTTATGTTTTTTTTAAGGATGGATTACTTATATTTATAGATTTTAAGAATCAAAAGTTTCTTTTAATTTTATTCAAATGTGGTTTTAATAAGGAACAGTGTAGTCGTATTTTTGGTTATTATGATTTTTCTCATACAACTAATCACAGATGAATTGCATAACTTTCACCTAATTACTTCAGATTACATTGATTTTCATGTGTTTAAAGTTAAATAAAATTGTACAAGAAAACATACAGAATTCAACATGGTCTTCTAATAATATTTTGATGATAGCCTGATTAAAATCTGACTGGTCAATCAAATTTCCTCTCATAAAATCGAAAGAACTTATTTGTCTTTGCCCTTCATAAAATGTAAAGAAGTTATTTTTCTTTGTCCTTCAGTGTATCCAGTAGACATCAGCTGTACATTCATGATGGACAAGAGTATCATCCCCTTTGCTTTTAGAACACATGCACATGGTCTAGGTAGGAGACAAAACACTGTCTTAAAATATCTCTTTGTAATGTCTAAGATTTTATCATATCTCTTCTAATTGTTATTAATTGTAATGTTCTTCAGGTACAGTCATAACTGGTTATCAATACAATGGAACGTATCATGAAATCGGTAAAGGAAATCCACAATGGCCACAAGTAAGTCTTAAAGTTACCATATTTGATATTCAATTATTCTAACATTATATGATCTTATACAAACTTACACTTAAAGTGCCACATGTTTATGATATGAAACAAATCTAAAGGCCTTCTATCCAGTGAAGGAAGTAATTGAAGTCAAACCAGGAGATGCTTTTGTAAGTCTGATATAAATATTTACCAACTGTAATGTCAGCTTTTCTTTTTCTGAATTATTATTAAAGCTCTTATGGTATTTTTTGTCTAAATTTGAAATGTAACTTATGTTCCAGGCTGTTAGATGCACTTATAACTCAAGCTCGATGGATCATCCTGTTGGTGTTGGGTGAGTTTCTTGAAGGTTTAGCTTTTAACTCTAAAATTGAAAGTAACTAAAAGTAGTCAAAATTGCTGAAATGTGATTTCTGTTTACAAATTCTGTCAACAGCAACATATTTTTTTTTTTAAATAAAATATTCATCTGTAATATGGACACGTAATAAATAATTGGAGAAAGAAACAAAATTGACTAAAAAAAAAAAGTAAAGAAAAATATATTTGTTGAAAAACTTCATCTCTAATATTAACTTTAAACATAAGAAAGATTAATTTATTTCAATTAAACCAATTTAGCGTTGTTCACTTACTGATGATAGTTTCTGATGCAGGTCAACAGGCAATGATGAGATGTGCAATTATTACATCATGTTCTACACAGTTCTGTGGCTGACCCATCAGGAGAATGTGCTTTCAATGAACTTACACAGCTGACTGGAAAAAACTTTCCCATAGATGTCAGCGTTACTCTTCCACCCAATCCAGCCCTTGAAGAAGCAGCTATAGGATCCCATAATCATGCTGGCATGAATCATCCAGGTGAAGCCAATGGTAAATTTTTTCTCAAAAGCTTTAAACACAATATTTCCAATAAGATTGCATAGTCTTGTAATGTTTTCACTATATTGTTTGTTGGCTTGTGTTGTACATGAACAAAGCAAATTTTAAAATGTTGTTCACTATTTCTGATTCTTTTTTATCTGTAGCTGACTTTGAAGACACACAGATATTAAAGATATTGATGCTGGGAGCAAGCCCTAGAAAGGTAAACTCTTTGTAATTGTTCATGGGACATAAGAAGAGAGTGAAGATGCTTACAAGGATTCTATTTTAATAACCTTTTGGATCAATTTAGTCATATTTCTCTAAAGTACTAAGAAATTGAATAAGGAAATCAAAATGTGTAATTTCACAACTGAGTTAGGAGTTGTCAACAAAAGAGAAATAGTTGAATATCTTAACAAATTTAGTTTCTATTTTCATACTTTTAGTTTCTGCCTTTATAAATAAACAAATATTTCTACAAAATCTTTATTGTGTTTTCAGCCGGATTCTTATTTATGCACAGCTTACCATGCACAGGATTTGGAATCATATATTTGTGAGTGTATAATCCACATTTTTTTTATGATAAACATAGCCTCTTTCTATTCTTTAGAAGATTTCACTAATTTAATATAATACAGTATAGGCTAAATTGTATGTTAAGCAATACAGCAAACAAGTGACTGAAAGGTTATTAAGTACAGAAAATGTTATTTAAAAAAAAATCATGATGAAAGCAATTGACTTTCTTTATTGATGAAGGCATAAAGTCTGATTTGTTGTTGAAATAGAGTTCAAAGTATATGTTTCTTTTTTCCTTGTTTTGCATTAACTTTTGGGTGCCTAAGTTTTTATCTTTGCTCTGAAGCCAGCCTTCTCCCCATCATTCCCATTTCTTCAACAAGAAGATAAAACTTCTTTTACAAACATTTATTGGTATTCTGTATAGTAAAGAGCTTAAATCATCGCTTGCCCTGAAGTTGCTGTTTGTCCAGACAAAACCTACTGCTGGCTTATTTTTTTAAGTATAATGGAAACATCTTTCTTAGCGAAAATTGAAACAAGTATATACTTAATATAGGATCTTATGTACATTATGTCATAGGCCTTTTTTTTGCTGATACCTCAAATTAGTTTTGAAGACCTATTTTAACTCTGGGAACTCTGTAGTTACTGTTATGAGTTTGGTGCTTTTTATTTCAGATAAGTTTGAAGCTGTAGCTGACGCCAACAGAGCTCATCACATGCTGTTGTATGGATGTGAAGGTGAAGCCTATTCTCAGTAGCCAGTTTGGTAAATATTTTCATTTGTGCATGATAGGTAATGCAAGGATAGTCATTGTAGTGTGTTGGTGTAGTGGTGTATTGGTTGTGATACGGTGGTGAAATGGTGTTCTGTTATATCTGTTCATTATTCATTAAGATTTTTTAAAATGTTTCTTTTAGGAACTGTCCTGCAATGTGCAAGAATAGTCATCCTGTGATTTTATTTGCTCGGGCTAAAAATGCTCCTCCAACTATCTTGCCTAAAGGTACATTAATAAACTCATTGTTATTTTAATTATTAGTTATTGGTATTGAGAGAAATACATTCAACTGAAACTTTTTTTGGCTACTTAATGTTCTTTGTATTATCTTAGATGTTGGTTTGAGATTTGGCAACAGAACATTCATTAAAAACATTACTAAACATTAGTACTGCAAGTTCACTATGCTAGGATATTTACTGGTGAGGAAAGAGAATGTAACCATATACTTCACTATAGAAAACTTTGTAACATGTATTGTCTATACTTTTTATTTTGTATAGTTATACTGTTTTGTTTGGTGTAAAGAGATTTTATCAACTCTCTGTTTCTTAGTTAAATAACTGAAAACAAAAACCAAAATGTCTTTCTTATTAATTGAACAGATGCTGAAGATGAAGACCACTCAGGTTTGAAGATTTATGTCACACACAAAAAGTAAGTCAATCTGATAAAAATAATTAATTATAGGCTGTTGTAATTAGAACTTTTTTTTAGAGCTAACTTGGCTGTAAACTTCATTTTGTGTTTTCACAGGCAGCCATATGTTGCAGGAGTTTTTTTCTTGGCATCTGCATCGTTTAGGCTAGCTCAAGGACATTCCTGTAAGTACAAGCCTAGTTTGTTGTGTCTCTATCAATATATCTCGCTAGTGGCATGGTTTTATCTGGTCACTTTAAACTTCTCCCATAATGTAGAATATCAGCATTAAACAAGACTCAGAAATGTACTTCATCATTGTTTTATGCCATTTTTTAGGCTAATCAGCCTCTGTAAGAAATGTAAATCCTCCCTCCCTCCCCCCCCCCCCCCCCCCCGGCTGAAAAATAAAAGTGAAGGATCACTGTTTCATACCATTTCTTAGGCTGTTAGTCATTTTTGACATTTCTACAAGGCTATCCACATGGTTGAAGTTCAAACAACCTTGACCTAACAATTACTTTACTCAGTCAATTACAATTACCCACAGTTCTCCACAGTAAATGACAAGAGACCTACAGTTAACATTTAACCTTCAGAGACCTGCAGTTAACTTTTATTCTTTTTTTTTTAATATTTAATATTTAATAATAATTTAATAATATTTAAGATTTTGTGTAGAAAAAAAGGCTGTAACATTTGTATTCAATTTATTAACAGCCTTCCCTGTGGATGTCTGCTGTAGATTTTCAAAAGAAAAAAGTATTTTTCCATTTGCCTACAAGCCACATGCCCATGGTTTAGGTGAGAATATCTTTGTTTTTTTAGTCTAATATAAATAGTTTAGGCAAAAATATAGTTATGATTTTAGTGTAAAATATGTGCCCATGGTTTTAGAGGAGAATATCTTGGTTTTTAGTGTACAATACATTCCCATGGTTTAGGTTTTCAGTGTGTACTAATGACACAATGGTGTAAAGTTTTTAGCCATGGAGTTAAAACTTTTAAGCTGGTTTCTTGAACTACCCACCTTGATGTTATCAAAATCACTGTATCCTGCAATGAGAAACAAGCGACACAATACATATATACATTGTCAAACTGTAGATTAAACCAATCATTTTACATTTTTCTTATTGATTGACTACTTTATCTTGAGAGTCTTTTATTTGAGTATGTTTTGAAATAGTTGTGATTTTTTTGTATTCAATCTCCAATCTGTGTAAGCTCTGCTCTAAGACACAGTTCTGATGGAAGCTCTGCTCTAAGACACAGGTTCTGATGGAAGCTCTGCTCTAAGACACAGGTTCTGATGGAAGCTCTGCTCTAAGACACAGTTCTGATGGAAGCTCTGCTATAAGACAACAGTTCTGATGGAAGCTCTGCTCTAAGACACAGTTCTAATGGAAGCTCTGCTCTAAGACACAGGTTCTGATGGAAGCTCTGCTCTAAGACACAGTTCTGATGGAAGCTCTGCTCTAAGACACAGTTCTGATGGAAGCTCTGCTCTAAGACACAGTTCTGATGGAAGCTCTGCTCTAAGACACAGTTCTGATGGAAGCTCTGCTCTAAGACACAGGTTCTGATGGAAGAAAGTGAGAAAGACAAAAGAAGATGGGAAGGAGGATAACATCTTGGACTGACTTGTGTTTTATTGAGTACTTGAAAATAGTATAGGATTGAAACAGATAACATGAAGATGTGAAAAAGTTAACATTGGTGCCCGAATGCTCCCCTCCGTCATGTGGATATGGGATAAATGAAGAATGTGTTATTTACATTTAAAAGTGGGATGGTCTTATAGATGATAAGACTAAGGCAGATAGTTTGTACACACTTTTCATATAAATTTAAGTCCAACTTTAAGACCCTGTGATTCACTTCCATTAGATATGTTACATGTACCTTAGTCAATGTTATTAGCTTATGACTCTGGTGTCTCTCTCTCTCTCTTATTATAGAAATATTAAAAACTCACATGAGTTCTCCTTTATCTTTTGCTTTTGTAGTGTGATACATTTGTTTACTTTCTACATGTATTTTGTTTGGAGAGTGGATGTTTAACTTGATCCTTAATCATTCAATGTTGTAAGCAAAAAATATTTAGCACATGTTGTATGTAGAAGCTGCATAGTTGTGATCCTGTTGTGTAGATTTGTTAATTGCACAAGCAATAGAACTTTTGGAATGATATTTGTTTACTGTTTTCTTTTTTGTGATTTCCTTATATCATACCTTAACAACTCATTTCTTTTTAACTCATTCTGTTCTTCAGATGTTCATTTGGAGAAACCTATATTCAATTCATCATGGCCAGAAGAGTCTATTACATTTGGTCAGATTGGAGTGGCTCAAGAAAATGGACTGCACAGTAAGTGTTGGAACCTGATCGTCTTTTCTTCCTGTCACAGATCTATAATGATCACATCAAGAGCTAAATTAAAGATTTCTTTATTTTAATGGGAGTCCTCTATTCTTTAAAATAAAAAAATTAAAAAAAAGAGAGTAATGCAAAACTGGTTTGTAGGCTTAACCTCTAAATCAAAGTTATACAGAGAAAAAGGGGGGAAATAATTAATTTGACTGAGTTATTTGTTAAGGATTAACTCTTTCTCTCCGTAATTATTTACCACATTCTGGTGGAATCAATGCTGGTATCGTCAGTTAGAAGAGAAAGAGTTAAGGAGTACAGGTGCAAGGTTTCTTTTAAATAATTTTTTATAGGAATGGAATATATCATCCCATTTTTCTCAACTGGGGACAAGTCTCTTTAGAACTAGATCTAGATTATATCTAGGTAGTATTTAATGATCCAAATTGAACTAAAAGTATTTTAATGATAGTTATTCATATTTTCACAAAACTTAATATCTAACACTTAAAATATATAAAACATTTAAATTAATTGTCTTGAGGTCACTATCCAAAATAATCACCCTATGAAAAATTAATATAGAAAAAAAATATTTTTTTTGTTTACTCTTTAAAAACCTTTTTTTTTTTGGTAAATGCATGTTGAAAATGAAATGAATCTATATTTTTTCCTAAAGGAAACTTTTAAAGTGGGAAGCGTGGTCGAGAGGTTAAGGGCTCTTGAACTTGGCTTGGCTTGGCTACCTATCAAGGAGGCTCGAGGTTCAACATCCGACTTAGGCAGAGTTGTGTTTATTGTGTTATTTTATGTATTTACATACATGTACTAAGAACTAATGTCTTTTTTTATTAAAATCATTTGTATCATGAAATATTCCACGAAATATTCCACTTGATCTTTGGCAACTGCATTTAATTTATATAATTGTTTGATTTCTTTCTGGAAATGATCTGCTGTTTGAATATTTTAGTTTCAGCTCAAGGGCTGTGATAAAAGTTTAAAAAAAATTTTTTTTTTTTATTATTGTTGGCGTGAAATTACAACTTAATCATTTTTTGTGTGATTTTTATGTATTTGAACCAATTTTTGTTTTAAATTAGCACAAGTTTAATCTGTTGATCAGAATTTTTTTCCTCGGTAATAGTTATATTTATACTCGAACCCATTTGATGTTACTTCTGCAAAGATTTATAGACACTCAGAGGAAATGATATTAGCATGGTAGACACAGCTAGACTTTTAAGGCAGAGTTTTGGAATTCAAACTAAAATTTTAAAATAAATCAAAAACATTGATAAACAAGCTGTTTACTGCTAGTTCAGTGCATCAATCCATTGTCTGCCTTTGCTTTAGTCTTTTGTTATTGATTTCTATGCTGCACTGTGTCAATAATTTTTTTAAAGCAGTTCTATTAATATCTTTCAAATACTATTTGCTTATAGTAATCAGAATGTAAGATTAAATGGGTTTGATATTTGTTTCAACTGGTGATGGTCCCCCTAAAGTATTGTATTAGTACTTCAAAACTTACTTATGTACAGTTTCATTAAGCCCTAGCCTTTATTTTTTACTTATATTTTTTAGGCTGTTGAAGGTTTATCAATTTTTTTTTTATCTGGTGGAGACATTTAACCATTTTGTTTTTGCCACAAAAAAAAATTGAACTTGTCTGTTGTGAAAAATGAAATCAAAAGTGAATGAAAGTTCAAAATATTTGTACTACTTTATTGATGTCATGTTGATGTTGTTTTGTGATATCTATATCAACATTGTCTCTTGTTGGTGGGGTATGCTAGACATTGGTTCTATGCTGTTGGTAAAAATTTCTCATCCTTCATTGACTTCCATTGTACTCCACCTTGCACTTAGAGTGTTTTATGGAGTGTTTTATGGAGTGCTAGAAATCAAGAAATTTAAAAAGTATCCCAGTCATAATAGAAGTTTATAGATTTTTTAAACTAACCACATTTAGAGCATTTCATTTTTACTTTGCTCTTTTTTTTATTGTGTATGTTCTTAATTGTAATCAACATCTGACAGTGCTACATAATGTTTTATTTAATGACTGAGCATAATGCTTAATTTGATTTTAATGTGGCTAAGATTCAAGAAACATGTTTACAAGTTCATTGCTAAAAACACCTGGTGCAGAGTCAATGTAAATTTAATCTCTGAAATAAAATGGGACTAACAATGACTTTCAAAATAGTGATGTCATTTGTTTCTCAAATGTTAGTAGCATAGAAAACGTGGACATGTTTGATGTATTGTAAGGGATCATATGTAACAGTTATGGGTATAGAGAATAAAATACAAAATATTAAACTCATTATGTTGTTTCATTTTTCTTAAATAGATGACCAGACTTGAATAAATCCACCATTATGAAACTGTCAATCATACCTGCTTAGACACAATTTAAGTTCCCTCAGACTGACTTTATTAAAGCTAATCTTGAGATAAAACAAAACTTGATCATTTAGCTTTAAAAAAAATAATAACATGCTTCTCTTGAGGTTAAGAAATTAATAACTGGTTAATAGTTAATGAATGTCAGGGTAGGTTATGTTGACAGTGCAGTGTGAATAATCAAGATCAAATAGCTCTTAGACCTGGGTGGACTTATGTTTTGAAATTTCATACCTACATCATAATGAGAAAGTAATATTCTCATTTTACCAATTAAATATTTGAACCACAAAGCAAGGAATCTTTAAATGCAGACAAATATCAAGTAATTTTTTAGATTTATTTTACAAAAAGGAATGATAAATCTTCATTTTCATTTCTTAGTTGTAAAACATGTAAAAAGAGATTTAATTTGAAACATGAGAGTTTTGATACCTGCTGCTGAAAAAACTCTTTACCTATCCCTTAGTCTGTTGGACCATTGGGGCACCACGCAAGATTTATTCATCATCTTTCTCCATTCCACTAGTCTTTTACCTTAGTTAGAACCTCTTTCAATTGCAGGGCCATCCATTCTTTTATGTACTTTATCTTTCCATCGCTTTCTGTCTGCCTCTTCTTTTTCCTGGTACCGTTCCCTGAAGGAAGGTCTTAGCGAGCCTCGAAGACTTTGTAATATGGCCATAGATTTTTAGCTCAAGTTTTTTTATGATAGTAGGTCATCATGGGGTCTAATCGCTGCAGTAGCCCTGCCTCTAATATCTTTGTGATGTGGTTTAAAATGTGATACCTAGGATCCTTCTGTAGCAGCTCAATTCCATTGCTAGGATCCTCCTCTCTAGCTCTGCAGTCAGCATCCAAGACTCACAAGCATATAAAACACTTGCAGGTAAACATTGAAAAGTAGGCATGCTGATGCCTTGGTAGTAAGGGCACCTAAATTCCCTAAGTAATGCTGCCTATAATGTAGCTTTAAAAAGAAAAGGACAATGGGCATTGCTGAAATCGAAATTTTCAAAACAGGATCCTTACTTTACATTCAGCACTAATTTTGTAAGCAGCTCAAAGGCAGATCCAAAACATTTTTTATGGGTCGAAAGTCGAGAGGCAGTGAAGAGAGCACAAAGAAATTGTCGTCCAAAGCAAAGCTGGCTGCACAACGAAAAAAGGCCACTCTTTGGACATCCTGCTAATAATAATAAGGCTAGTCTTCGAGTCCGAAGATCAGTGAGGAATGCAGTATTTCACGTGGATGCGCAGTCCCAGCTGTGACCTACATATTTTGCCACATCCAGGGCAAGCATAACCATTGTCCGCAGGTGGTCGATTTAGATTTTCTTTTCGCCGTCTGTTCTCGACAGCAGATTTTCTTTTGGTTTTAAAATGTGTATCCCGCGGCCTTCGTAAGTGACCTCCAGCTGTCTCGTTCTGAGGCCGCATGCAACCAGGTGCTCTCATCTGTCAGCCAAGGAAAGTTGACGCCTAAGCTGGTCTTTGAAGCCTTTCCCCGGGGAAAAAAATGGGGGTGGGGAAGATTTAGATCTAGTTGCTCCATAAATCTAGAATCTATGTAAGAAGAATAGAACTACAGAAAACTGAAAAATATCCTTGGTAACTGATAATTTAGTTTATTTGATTTCGTGGCTTTTCAAAAAAAACTTTTTTAAGCTTACGTACAGTCAACTCATTTGTTTTGAAATCACGGAAATGGCAACACTCAATGTTTGTCGTAGAAATTGAGGGAAAATTGATAGATTTCAAATTCCCATATATCAAGTCTAGATCTAGATCTAGATCTTAGATGATTCTGTTGATTCTCTTGCAATTGAAATTAGTACAGATTCTAACTGACGATTTCGGTAACCTAAAATTTTTATAAATAGTTAAAAATACTTTAAATGAATCTGGTAGATTGGTAGAT